>NW_026047648.1:7570970-7728146 GCF_023864345.2 Schistocerca serialis cubense | reverse complement strand
CTCACTTCTTTTTGTATGTCCAGGCTAATGTGAGAAATTACTGTAGAGATTTTGATAAATTCTTAGATTTCCCAAGACTGTTATCTTGCCAGTATCAATATCGATGAAAGGCAAAAGTCATAGCTATGGTATAAATAACCTATCTGTATTTATAATAGTTTGTACTGAACTTTCCAACTTGCACTTGGCCAGTTTTTACATAATAGTCCTTGTCTAGTTTTATTCCTTTTTTAAATGTGGAAAATCCAGGATGGAATGTAACAATTGTTTTATTCCTTACTTGTTTTTTTGTTCTCATATTCTCTTTTTTGCAGGATTTATATCCCCCTGAATATCCATGAAAAATGTGGAAATTTTTTCATCTGGGAAAAATTCAGGGAATTTTTCATTGTTTTAGTTTTGCTTTATATTTTTGTAATTTTGATGGGTAAGAACTGATACTCTTAACAAAGAAATTTACTTCATCCCACTACTGCAGAATAATGCTGTGGCACTAAAACATAAACGAGAGAGTAACACCCAAATAAAACTTGAGTTGCAAAGAAAATGCACCATTTACAACAACAACAAAACTCAATGTACACACAAGCATCTGCTGATGACAAAATGTGTGAAAGGCTTTAGGATGAAGACTATGCAGTACTTTGTAACAACAAACTGCTTTTATCGAGTGTGATGTCACAACTGTTTACGTCTCTAGCAGGCCACGGGAAAATATTGCAAATGGGGGTTTGAGAAGCTTTATTTTCAAAGTAAATTTACTTTTATGCAAGACAAATTATGTTATTTGTGATAACTTGCAGTGAATTTCTTAAATCATTGATTGTTTGACTCTCACTCAAAACTTACAAGTAACACTTGGAGGGCCAACTACATAGAAAAATTTGGGACTTGGAACAGCAGCCACTTATGGCATTATTTGAAATTTTAGTGGCACATTCATGTTTATTCTATCTTAATGGTTAACACACACCAAAAAAGATAAATGTTACATGTTCTTGCACCACTAATGTGTATATATTAATTTAAAGTATTAACTTTTCCTATTTGTGTGTTCGTGCTGCTAAACTGTGATGTCACTACTGGCTGGCTACATCACATGTCGTATGCTCTGAATATCTGCTGTTATTGGCTGGCAAGATCACATGATGTGAACAATTGGCTGTCAAAAGCGCATCGTGCTGTGCAATCTCAATTTCAGTGCTTCAAAAGCTACTGTGCTGTATTTGGTAGAATTTGTATTTATACTTTCGTAATACTTTTTATGCAGTGTACATGTTGGTGCACATCAGAGATCTTTCCAAAATGTACTGCTTTTTTTGGTGTATTTCGTTTCCAGTAGTGCCGGGAAATCCTACACTGGTGTATAAAACTCTAAACATCCAAAGGATTGGGAAATTTTACAGCTGTAAGGGAATTTATATTTTCACTTAACATGGAAAAAGGTGTGTTATTGTCACTCAGGGAAAAGTGTATTTTTAGTTGGGAAATCCAGATTTAACACCCCCCCCCCACCACCACCACCACCACCACCACCACAACAACAACAACATTATTTCACTTCTGTGTTAGTTATAATTTCATTATTAAAAAAAAATATATGTGTGTTGTAATTTTTAATAAATATTGTGTGAATGTAAATCCTGTTTATATTTGCATTTTATATTGATACATGTGAGAAAATCATGTAAGTAATATTCAGGTCATAAATACAGGTATAAAAAAGTACATGAAGTTTTACTGGCCCATGTTGTATGATGTGTGAACAAGAATTAATGGGAATTTTCATTTTTTTAAAGAATCTTTATTTATTCATCATCATCATCTTCTACTACTTTTTCTCCTTCAAAGTAATTCCCCTCAGATATAGCACATTTGCAGCAGCCCGTTTTTCCAAACTTGGAAGCAGTTCTAGAATTCACTTTTTGTTGTGGTATTCAGCTCATTTGGTATTCTGTTTGTATTTCATCATTGGTGGCAAAACAATGTCCCTTTACATTTCTCTTCAGCCTCAGGAATAGAAAGTATTCGCACGGGGCAGTGTCCGGCGAAGTTAGTGGCCGAGGCAATGTAACTGTTTTGGTTTGTGCCAAAAAATTGTGACCAAGCGTTGAGGTGTGAGCAGGAGCATTATCGTGATGCAATTCCCACAAGTGGTTGTGCCACAAATCTGGTTGTTTTCTTCAGGTTGCTGCACACAAATGGCGCATAAATGCATAACTTCTACGTAGTATAACCTTTTTTGGAAGTTCTGGATTGTCGTCGATTTCATTCAGCAGTTCCTGCGTGATATCGAGGTGACGCCATTTTTGGTTGAAATTCGAGAGATTTCGGAACAAACAGTGCACGTTTTGTGTACAAAACATCTGAAAAAATTACTCAGAATGGGCCGAAGGATGTGCTTACGTCGTCAGCAACCTCTCTGACGGTGATTCGGCAATTTTCCACAACCATTTTCTGTACTTCTTCCGTGCTGTTGTCGGTAACTGGAGGGGTAGGACGTCTAGTGCGGTCGTTATCTTAGACGTCTTCTCGACCCTCTGTGGAACGTTTATTCCACTTTTCGAGCAAAATGTAATGGAAATTCTTTTTTCGAAAGAAAAAATTCACCGAGCTTTCAAAAACACGTACGACCTTTTCAACTATAGACAGAAAACTAAATATTCGAAACAGCTGAAAATGCAAATGTGAACCGAACGTGTGTTTCGAGAAGATAAAAAATTTTAAAAAATTGAAAATTAAATATATAATGTCTGAAAAATTGAAAAATTACCATTACTTTCTGATCACACTTCGTGTATTACGAGTAAATGTTGTTTTGTGTCTGTCAGTAAATATCGAGAGTTTGACCTTGCAGGTGAGGGCGGAGCTGGAATTGGAGCGACAGCGCGCCGTGCGGCAGCTGGAGGAGAAGCACGCCGAGGAGCTGCGCGCGCTGGAGGCGCGCCACAAGCAGCAGGTGTCCGAGGTGAAGCGCAAGCAGTGGGTGAGTCCCGGCGGCACTCCCTCCGCGGGTGTCGGGGGTCGCGTACGTCGGCACTGTGCCGGCTTCCGTCCTTCTGCAAGTGTGGCGAGTGTGAGAGCGGCACCGTTGCGGTCGTTTCGTGCTCACCAATTCTTTGCATCTTACTAAAGCGTGCCGTAGCTCACTGCCGTGATGAGGTGAAAAGATAGACTGCCGGGATTGGGTGGCTTCTGACGGGCTGTGTATTGAGAGATTGTGGAGGATACGAGATGAAAATTAAGGGATCCGGTGCGTTCAATTGCAGGTTTGCTCCATCACAGGAATGCCTGATGTCTGGAAACAGCTTGATGCTATAGTCCGCACTTTAGATGGAGAACGAACAAAGTTCGTCCGATGCAGTCGTAATGGTTATATTCTTGATTACTAAATTTACAGCCCTCTTTGATTCCCCCCCTCTCCAAATACATAAACTTACAGGGTGTTCATAATTGAAGTTCCAGTTTCAAAACCCTGTGGAAAGAGAACCACTGCTCAGAATGACGGCGAATTTGAATGGCATATTATTGCCACGGTGGGGGGTGGGGGGGGGGGGGGTTGTGGAAATGTAGGTTTGCCTTTCCTTAATCTAGCTTCAAAGATAAGTCATATGGTATATAGATCAGATACCTGTATACCGGCAGATGAGCAAGTGCCCCCCCCCACTCTCCCTCCCTCCCCCCCCACTCCCTCCCTCCCCCCTCCCTCCCCCCTCTCCCCCCCTCCCCCCCCCCTCCCCCCTCCCTCCCTCCCTCCCTCCCTCCCTCCCTCCCTCCCCCCCTCTCCCTGGGGGGGGGGGGGGGGGGTTGTGGAAATGTAGGTTTGCCTTTCCTTAATCTAGCTTCAAAGATAAGTCGTATGGTATATAGATCAGATACCTGTATACCGGCAGATGAGCAAGTGCTCCCTTCCTCCCCCCCTCCCTTCCTCCCCCCCTCCCTTCCTCCCCCCCTCCCTTCCTCCCCCCGCTCCCTTCCTCCCCCCGCTCCCTTCCTCCCCCCGCTCCCTTCCTCCCCCCGCTCCCTTCCTCCCCCCGCTCCCTTCCTCCCCCCGCTCCCCCCCTTCTGTTTTCTTCCCCGTGGAGGTGTAGGAATACCGTGACTACAGTTTTCAGACAATTGGAACTGGGGCAGAATGTGAAACCTATCTTGGCAGAAGGCATGATCAGCTCCTTCTCCACGGCAGGTAGTCCCCGATGCTGGCTTGCCGACACGTTTGGTGACTGCTCTTGTTTTGGCCTCGTAGGCTAACTAGAGGCCGTAAAAGTCCGGAGTACAGTCGCCCATGCCCCATTCTGTTTGCTTCCGTCTGGACTGATGTCCGGCTCATGATGGGGCTGACAAAATTATGCTTTGCTTCAGCACGTGCTGCCTCAGACATACTCACAGTTTGGTTGTTCGTCACTTTGGTGTTTGCCGAACATCAGCTGTATTTTTAAATATTGAGGGATATTTTGATTGCTGACCAATTTGACAATCAAGTTTGACCTTTTTATGCATGTGTTTATTAAATAATAGCTAGTTGCTTGCCAAACTAATATCTGTAACTTTGAGATATCTGGCAACTAGAGCAGATTTCAAGGTTTAAAGTTTATGCCCTGCATTGCACTTCATACAATGCTCACTAGTGTCAAAATATTTCGTGGTGCGATATGTAGAGTGCATTGCTTCAAAAGTGAGGTTAAATTTTACAAATGAGTTGATCATTTACAGAGGCCTTAAGAGGGGCATTTGTAATAGGGATGGTGGTTTTCAGTGGAATAACTGGTTTTCAATTAAACCAGTTATTTTCATCTCCAGTTTAACCTAACTGTCACAGTCTCTAAAATAACTGACGTTTTGTTTTTCAGTACTATTATTACTTTTGAACAATAAATGTAGACATTGCACAAAGACTGAAAAATTCTATGACCCTCTCAGGCTTTCGCATTCATTATACATTTCATGATACATAGAATCATAAATCAAATAAAATATGTAAAAAAAGACTTAGTCCATCCATCATTTGCTGTTTTTCATGAAAAAGTATGGAGAGTTCGAATACTACAAAAAAATTGACCACTATTCTACTAATTATTCAAATTTTTTAAATCTCTGTTAAAAATCAGTTGTAATAGAGGATAGTACCACTACTTGGTACAAATAGTGCGTAAAAGCATCAAAACTAAGGTTGGAGAAATCTATTTTTCGTATTACGTTGTTTCTGGGGGCTACAAGCAGGCGAAGGTATATTATACAGACACAGCAGCATATGAACTAATTTCTGTTTTTATCATAAACTATGAATTGTTCGTTAAGTTTTCAATTTATTACTCGTGCCACAACATCCTCTTTCTTATTATTTCATAGAACTGGCAGACAAATAATAAGTTTTTGTGTAAAAATTGTAGTGTTCATTTTCCTTTAACTATTTCAAATGAAACAGCTGTTTTTTAGTCAAATATGTATGCATTTTTACTTTTTAATGTGAATTTGAATAAATTGACTTTTTGCTGACAAAAACAAAAAATGCTCTCTTAAAATATTCCAATGAACAGTTTAGATAGTGGCCAAAATAGCATTTACCAGCTACAATTACATTATAATAGTTAAAATTTTAGTAATGAATGAATGAACCAAACGGCAAATATTTATTCTCCAATCTGTTCGTAAATACTCATTCTATAATGTGTTGACCTGTAGGTTAACTCCTTTCACTATCATGCAAAAATGATATCTATCTATCAGAACTCACAAGGTGCCCTACCAAACTTGTCGTTAGAAAATTTTTTTCTTTTTTTTTTTTTTTTTTTTTTTTAAAAAAAAGAAAAAAGAAAAAAAAATTGCACCACTGTTATGAGCAAGCTGATACATCGCTTTTATACCCATCATCAGAAAAAAAAGAACCCACTTCTGGCCATTAAAATTGCTACACCACGAAATTTAATCAACAGGAAGATGATGCTGTGATATGCAAATGAGTAGCTTTTCAGAGCATTCACACAAGGTTGACGACAGTGGCGACACCTACAACGTGCTGACATGAGGATAGTTTCCAACCGATTTCTCGTACACAAACAGCAGTTGACCGGAGTTGCCTGGTGAAACGTTATTGTGATGCCTCGTATAAGGAGGAGAAATGCGCACCATCATGTTTCCGACTTTGATAAAGGTCGAATTGTAGCCTATCGTGATTGTGGTTTATCGTATCGCAACATTGCTGCTCGCGTTGGTCGAAATCCAGTGACTGTTAGCAGAATATGGAATCTGTCGGTTCAGGAGGGTAATACGGAACGCCGTGCTGGATCCCAAGGGCCTCGTATCACTAGCAGTCGAGATGACAGGCATCTTATCCACATGGCTGTAACGGATCGTGCAGCCACGTCTCGATCCCTGAGGCAACAGATGGGAACGTTTGCAAGACGACAACCATCTGCACGAACAGTTCGACGGCGTTTGCAGCAGCACGGACTATCAGCTCGGAGACCGTGGCTGCGGTTACCCATGACGCTGCATCACAGACAGGAGCGCCTACGATGGTGTACTCGACGACGAACCTGGGTGCACGAATGGCAAAACGTCATTTTTTTGGATGAATCCAGGTTCTGTTTACAACATCACGATGTTCGTGTCCGTGTTTGGCGACATCGCGGTGAACGCACATTGGAAGCGTGTATTCGTCATCGCCATACTGGCGTATCACCCGGCGTGATGGTATGGGGTCCCATCGGTTACACGTCTCTGTCACCTCTTGTTCACATTGACAGCACTTTGAACAGTGGACGTTACTTTCAGATGTGTTATGACCTGTGGCTCTACCCTTCATTCGATCCCTGCGAAACCGTACATTTCAGCAGGATAATGCACGACTGCATGTTGCAGGTCCTGTACGGGCCTTTCTGGATACAGAAAATGTTCGACTGCTGCCCTGGCCAGTACATTCTCCAGACCTCTCACCAATTGACAACGTCTGGTGAATGGTGGCTGAGCAACTGGCTCGTCACAATACGTCAGTCACTACTCTCGATGAACTGTGGTATCGTCTCGAAGCTGCACGGGCAGCTGTACCTGTACACGCCATCCGAGCTCTGTTTGACTCAATGCCCAGGCATATCGAGGCCGTTATTACGGCCAGAGGTGGTTGTTCTGGATACTGATTCCTCAGGATCTATGCACCCAAATTGCGTGAAAATGTAGTCACATGTCAGTTCTAGTATAATATATTTGTTCAATGAATACCCTTTTATCACCTGCATTTCTTCTTGGTGTAGCAATTTTAATGGCCATTAGTGTATTTCTGGTAGCAGAGAGCAAGGAAATACCAAAAGATTGCAGTTATTCTGAAGTAAAATACTCGTCGGTCGGTCGGTTTTTCTCGTCCCTAGTCTGTAATGCCCCCTTGTCAAATAACTAAATTATACTAAACTTCAGTGGACACATGCGTTTACTAAGCCCCGCACTCCTGTTTCAGTGCTACAATTGCGAGAGCGAGGCCATCTACCACTGCTGCTGGAACACGGCGTACTGCAGCATCGACTGTCAGCAGCTGCACTGGCAGAAGGAGCACAAGCGCTTCTGCCGGCGCAAGCGCTAGACCGCTGCCTGGGTGCACGGCAGACCCAGACGCGTCGCCACAGACACTGCTGCAGCTGCTTCGTGTAGTGTGCTCTGGCTGCGGCCGGGCTAGCGACGCGCCGGGGAAGGGGCTGCGGCCCGAGTGTGCCGCCACTGTGCTTGTACCGAGTACTGAGGGGGGAGTCTGTTTCGGCAGGCGACATGGCGGTGCGCCACACTCTGGAGCCGTTGGTGTTACGTAAATTTTTATTACAATATTTCCTCGTAACAGGGTGCACAGACTCTGTAGATCGTCAGAGTGACAAATTCTGCCACATCGGCTGCCGGCCGGTGGGTTAAAGTTTCGGTTTACTTTGTTTCCGTTACTGCACATTTCGGTTAGTAGAGGCTCGGCCAGACTTCACTGTCGATATAGAACTACAGTGAAAGAGCGAATGTTTGTCATTCTGTGACTTGGAAATTGCTCAAACTTGAGCCGGAGTATCTCAGCTTTGATGAGTTATTGTTAATATTTTTATTATTTCTGTACAGGTCCTGTTGGACCACAGAGTGCAGGTTTTTTCCCCCATGTTGTCCAGCAGTTTATCTTTTGGCTGAACAGTTTTGTGTTTACTTCTTCCATTGCTTCTGTCTGGGCTCTACCTAGGTCCTCTTTAGATTGTCAGATCTGCGGTATATTCTTTAATCTACCTATACGAGTGATATTCTACACGGACCTTTGAAAATGTTTGTCGGAAACAGAAGGGAGGGTGCCCGTTTCTCGGCAGCTGGTCTGGCAGAACATTATTGATCTGATAGTTATTACAGCTCGTCTGAGACCGAACGCCACTGTAACTGCAATTTCTTGCTAGTTTCACACATTTTGTAAACCTTTGTGCAGATTTCTTCTCGCAAAGTGGGTACGTCTCGTAAGTTCTAAGTACTGCTGACAGGACGTTTTTCAATTCCACCGAGTGATTGTGTGGAGCCCAGGTCTGTCGTTATACAGACCAGTAGTCACAGCTATACAGAAAAAATTGAAATTGTGAAACTGAATATTCTTCTTTTCTGGCCAAGGATGGTGCGGAAAATAGTAGCAGATTGTTTACAAATGACACAGTTGTACGGGTACCAAACGAGAGAAACAGGATTTTCCTAGGGTTTTGCGGTGAGCTCGCCCTTCGCTCATTTCTACTTTCTGTCTCCGCTGTATAATTTACATCTGTGGTAATGTAAATAACACGGTCCCGTTTGACACAGTAGGAAATTTAAACTGCTGATGATTACTGTCGATTAATTACCTTTAGTTGTGCAGATTTAGTAAAATGGCACTTGTTACGTTCTGTGACGTACTGCTCTCTGAGTGCGCTGATGTTGTGGTATGTCTGTTGTTGTTATGTTCAAAATGCATTCTGCACACTACCTCTTTGTACATTTTGTCTGTGAGAGTTGGAAAGATAGGAAGAGGATCGCTTCGGCTCCTTTGTCTGTTCACCCGTCATTCACTATTCTCCTAATAAAACTGAGATCTTTTTTCCTTCCACACGATAGCCGACCAGCTCTACGAGCCTGTGACGTGACCCAAAGTTTCCGTAACTGCAACTGTTTTTTGTGTCTAGAACTTGCAACAGTCTTGTCACAGTACACGTGTAGGCATTCCCTACACTTATAAATCCAGTTTCCCTGTAGCAACTCATCCTTCACTGTTTACCTATGTGAGCCAGTTGTGACTGTGTCTTGGATTTAAAACTGTGAGTGACAGTTATACATGGTCAACATGTAGCCACTGACATTTAAAGTGAAGTGTTGTTGTATTACAGGAAGATATTTTGTTTGGACAATGGGCAAGCCCAGGTGTTTATAACAACAATTATTGTATTTCAAAAAGAAACTGTAAAGTCAATAATCAGTGTAATTGTTTTATATTAGTCAGGTGTTTTTTTCCAAAGAATACGCACCCGTGTGTATCGATTTGTGCTCTCTCGTATAAGACACTCTCCGCCGCACACCCGGGACGTGTCTGTCCCCCAGAGCAGAGGTCGGTGCGTCCCGGCGAGCTGCCGTTTCAGAGGGATGCCTCGGAGGTGCGGGGGTCCAATTGAATCTGTGTAGATATTTATGTAAGTGCGAACTCGTGAATGTGTATATTTATATTTTTTGAAGCGATGTTTGAAGGGAAGAAAGGAGGAGAATTAGTGTTTGCTTAAGAGCAACAATTGTTGTTGCCCCGAGAATGTGACAATTATGTGATGGACAGTGTCACTGTTATTTTTGAAGTTCTATTTTGCTTGGCCAGAACAGTGAGATTTGTGGGTGTTGTCTCCATTAGGTCAGATGATGTCGGTGCTGTTATGCCATGTGGGGCAGTTGTCCGAAATGGGTGGTACCAGATTGTGTTGCGTAGCTATCATCATCACTTCATATGATGATGATGATGATGATGATAAATCAAGTAGTCCTATCAAAAAGGTTCCATAACGAGGTTTTTCCTCCATTTTCAGTGTGCATACTGCCTCATCATTAACATTCATCTTTCCATTCTTAAATAAACAACATGACTGTTCGTACATGGCACGAATTTTATGATGTAATGTTAACTGCATTGAGATCTTTTGCTACTAAGAGCAGCATTACATAGCAGATTTCACATTCGCCAGGATTTTAAATTGCAGCACTTATTTTGAAAGGCTACTGTTAGCGAATAAGAAGCGACTTGCCTTTCTCACTGTTGCAGCATAACGCACTACACCAAAACAGAGGTTATTTTTTGGATATTCCTTGTTAGTAGACCATCACAGGCAGGAGAGGTAGCAGTGAACGGCTTGTGAGGTTATGGATTATTAGTAAAAGTTGTATGAAAACTATGAAGAGGAGACAAATGTTAATTGAAATGCAAACTTGTTTCTGCCGTATATACTCATCTACTTCACTTCCATTCTGTTGTAAACTGCTTTTTAAGTGTGGTCCTGTGGTGTTTTTTTCAAAGCATGTGTCATTGTTATTATTGTTATTATTACTTTTTAATCTCTTTAATGATGATGATCTGGAACCATGTAACTACTTTCTTTGTCGTTTCCTATTTCCCCAGTACTCCTTCATCTTCTGTCTCTTGACTTCTTAATACGGTCTTTTGCCCATATTGTTCTTTTTTCTCATATCTTCTGCTTTGAAAGCCTTCTAAATTTACTACATTATTCTTTAAAAAAGTTTCCCGCTGTTATTTGCGAACTGTGATGTTTTTTGTTGTTCTTCTCTCGTTTTTGTGCTATTGTTGTTCCTTTTTCCATAAATACATCAATATTTTGTTTCATTAGCCAGTTCTCGTTTATTTGGTAGAAGTGTACAAAAAAAGTTAATTTTTGCTTTGCCATTACTTCTCATTTTCCAGCCATGTGTAATTTAAATTGCACTCATTATTTTTCTAATTATCCGTCTTTCAAGTACCTCTCTTCTTTCCTGCTTATAGTTCATCGTTATTATTCGTGTGTATATGTTATTTCCATTTTATGAGGTTGTAGCATCTATTGCAAATTTTTCTAGCCCATTTTGCTGTACAGTTTCTCCAAGATATTTAAATTAACTATTTCTCTTTATTTTACCTGTCTGTTTTTCTGTGTACTTTGGTGCATTTGTTGTAATTGTCATGAATTTGGCTTTTTCTGTTGAAATTTTGGAACGACTTTTATTTGCTATTTTTTTTCCATAAGATTTATTTGAGTAATTGCTTCTGTCGGATTTTCTGAAAGTATTGCAAAATTGTCTGTAAAAAAATTGATTAATTCCCTTGGTCCCACTTCTTTTCTCAGAATTATTGATCCAGTTTTGTCCTTCCTTTCTTTATTTCTTTCTTTCTTTCTTTCTTTCCTTCTCCTCCTCCTCCTCCTCCTCCTCCTCCTCTCTTCTTTTAGCTCCAAATTCCACATTCTTACTTTTTTCCTTCTAAAACACATATACACAGTAAAGGTGATAAACTGTCTCCTTGTCTAACACCAGGTTTTATTTCAAAGGGCTGAGATATTTCTCTCATGAATTTCACTTAAGATAATGTATTTGTTGGAGTTTCACAAATTGTGTTTACTAATCTCACTTCAACACTAATTTCTCTAATGATTTTGTCTATTATTTCTCTGTGTACCGAATCAAATACTTTCTTGAAATATGTAAAAGAGATCATAATAGATTTGCTGGTTAACATTCCCTGGCAGATTATTGATTTTAAATTTAAAAACTCTGTTCTGTGTAATACCTTTCCTTTTGAAAGTCTTGATATTCTCCTTGTTGTTTGTCTAAAGTTTATTCAATTCTGTTCAGGAGAATTTTTGATAATATTTTATATGCCACAGGCAGAAATGTAATTGTTGAGAAGTTGCCTATCTCACCCTCTTTACGCAGCAGATTTATTATTGCTATTTTCCACTCCTATTTTAGTGACTCAACAGTGGTAATCCTGTTAATGACACAGCAATGGTAACCCTGTTAACGACACAAAGCAGCATAAGATTTCTGGATCTAAGATTTTTGTTATGATAGGGAATATGCAAAAGATTATAAACTATCTCCATCAGATGCCTTTCTTCACGTTTTTTTTTTTTTTTTTTTTTTTCATATCATGCTTTACTTGTGTACTTAGTTACTAAACAATGGGAGCTCCAGGTAGGAATATCAACAATATAGGAAGACAGATTGCTACTTAGCGTAAAAAAGACACATTAAGTTGCAGACAGGAAAGATGAAGACACTTCCGTAAAATATACTTGGAAGGAGAGACAGTTTATGTGATCGCTCTAAGCTTGTTGACACCAGTACCTAACAATTTAAATTGTATATTACAGCACTGAGGACAGTCACTGAGTGACCGAAAATCGATTTTGCGGTTAATAAAACAAAAAAATACAACCAGTGCTGTCTCTCCTTCCAAGTATATCCATTATCTGGTCGTGGTGCACAGGACACTCAAAGGAGCCGCCAATCCACTTCCATAAAACACACACACACACACACACACACACACATACACACTTACGTTCACTGCTGGTGCTTCCACATATCGGACAATTGTCAGGCAGGGCACTTTGACATTTTCTGAACCTGCAGCAAGGAGATTTTGTAAAAAACGAAATATGGGAAAAAAATGTAACACAGTTTCTTTTGTAGTGAGTTGAGGCATAAGTAGTTGTTTTGAACATAGAGTTTAACTGTCATTTTAGGCGTAGTAGAGGGTAGTCACTTATGAAAATATTGTACGTCGGTCATTGTACCTATGATTAGAGGTAGAGAAATATTTATATTCGCCATAGCAGTTTGTGCACAGATTTTGAAAAATTAAAAAAGTAAAAAAAGGGGGGGGGGGGAGAGAGAGAGAGAGTGAGTGAGTGAGTGAGTGAGTGAGTGAGTCAGAGGCAGAAGGCAGGGAGGGAATTAGGATTGTTTCAGAAGATGGGAATTTGTTATGAAATTTATAGACTCGGGTGTACACGGCATTGCTGCTTGTTAATTTTTGACTCTTAATTGTGGCATCATTCACTTGGTGACCCGGTGGATGTACGGTTTCGGCATTGTTCTTCTGACACCTCAGCTGTTTCAGGAATGATTGATAACCAAACAGCAGTAATGAACACACCTGTAAGAGTTTACAGGGTTAGTGTTCGGGAGAATGTCATGGCATTGCGAGTTCTTGCTGTGCTCCCCACTGTGATATCGAGTGTTCTGCCTGTTTTCGGCTCTTTCCATGCAACTGTGCTCTCTGGGCCAGTCACCCTTTTTTTTCTCCCCTTGTTCTCATCTTTTTGTGTGGAAAAAACCTGATAATTTCCCATGTAGAGGGTGCTGTAGGTACTACTATGGAGTGCCAGGAAAAAAGATAGACAAGACCTAAGAGATTTTATATGAATTAGGAACTATTAAATGGTGAAATGAATGCCAAAATACAGAAAAAAGAACTGTGGACAGCTGAAGTAAAAAAAAGTAATATTTTGTGCACACTATACTGATATTTTTCTGCACGTCATTGATCAGAGGCAACTATACTGGTTTTTAAACTAGTTGTAGTTGATATTAAAGCAACGTAGGTATTTGTAGTATCTTTGTCTACTGAGAATGCTCTCTGGGTTATTTTGCTATAGTGATTTCTTGGTTAATTGTTTATGAACTGTAGGTGTGGATAAAATAATATTCGTATATGTGAATTTACTTTCGATGCTGCATGTGCTCTTTTATCCAGATTAGGCCACAAACTTTTAATTTAATACTGAAGAACAAAATTCATCCCCAAGCTTAGTAATTTGTCGTAATCTAGTTTCAATGTATTTTCATTTTCTATTGGTGCCACAGATAACATTCTGTATATTAGTGTCTTAAAGAGTGTACTTCCATGTAGATCATCTTAATCTAAAACAAAAATTAGAGTTTTTAAAAAATATTGGCAAGGCAAATTAATTTTCTCTGTTCTTCGACAATTGCTCCAATTAAACTGTCTTCACTTCAACCTGAGGTCGTTTCCGGTATTAAAAAAATGTAAGTTATCATAATTGATGACGGTCAGATATACAGTACTTCATAAGGAACTGCATTACATAAATTGTAGTGAGTTACTGCCACATTCTACTCTACTGAAATTGAAAAATTGAAATAGCAGCATTCTTTCTAGCAGGTACATTTTTTTAAATAAATATTCACAGCTCCATTATATTCATTTTGAAATGTAATCTGTTTCCACCAATTTAATTTCTTCAGCGAATATACGTGATGTTATGCCACACACATCAAATGTACGACGTTATACGATTGTAGGTTGTTGCGGCTGAAGACAAAAAGTGACTTACTGGAAGCTGAAATCCAGATATTCTTTTTCCCCACATCAACAAAATTATTACATTATCAGATAATAAATGCAGCAAAGAACATCCACAGTCATGACGGCTTATTCTTCCGGGGCACAACTGTCTGTCACGTGACAGCGATATCCGATTCTCCGCGTGCCGGGCGCCGGTCACGAAGCTCGCCAATGTTGTGCCTGCTTCCACTTGGGTACTGAACAATTAAAGACAGGCAAATCATACAGGCATATTTATCATTACGAATTGATGTTTGTAGAATGAGTTCCGTACAACACGAATGGGTCTTTGAAGCCGGACACGCCGTAATCTCAATATGTGTCAGCACAACACGCACTTCGGTTTTGGCTTTTTGTGGGAGACTTACTGATTATATATGACGGTAGTATCTGTTCCCGAAAGAACACATACCGTGGATGACCATGCAGCTTTGCTAGAAATGAAATGATAATTAAATAGACACCCTAGCTGCAAACAGGCGTTGATATACTTCACTGGGGACATGTTGAAAATGTGTGCCCCGACCGGGCCTCGAACCCGGGATCTCCTGCTTACATGGCAGACGCTCTATCCATCTGAGCCACCGCGGGCACAGAGGATAGTGCGTCTGCAGGGACTGATCCCTTGCACGCTCCTCGTGAGATCCACATTGCCAATATGTCCACACCACTACATTCGTAGTGCGCCTAATAGATGTAGTGGTGTGGACATGTTGGCAATGTGGATCTCACACGGAGCGTGCAAGGGATCAGTCCCTGCAGACGCACTATCCTCTGTGCCCGCGGTGGCTCAGATGGATAGAGCGTCTGCCATGTAAGCAGGAGATCCCGGGTTCGAGGCCCGGTCGGGGCACACATTTTCAACATGTCCCCAGTGAAGTATATCAACGCCTGTTTGCAGCTAGGGTGTCTATTTAATTATCATTTGACTTACTGATTATTACATTTTTGCCGTACAAGTGACATTGCGCACTGCATACCGTATCCCGGCAGCCTGGTGCTGCTGCTGCTCTGTCACAATGTGGAAAGCATTGCTGTGTCTTTGGTTGTCCTTTCTTCTATCCTCTGTATTTTGACTTCTTGCTCGGTACGTCAAAATGCCGTCTTTCATCATTGATAGTTGACCATTATCGTCTCAGTTTGGACGTTTGCTCTGGCTGCTTTTGTTTTGATGTTGGTAGCACTGCCATAGTTTTTGAAAGAAATCTATTTCGCAAAGTAATAAGTTGTCCACTGCGTGCAATAGTGAGTATTATTGGTTCAGATTGTAAAATCGGTGTTACTTGTGGGTTGTGAGAATTGTCTCTGTACGTGTTGTTTACTTTTCGAAGCTCTACTAACAACTAAGCTTTCAGGATTGTTACCTAAATTCACATGGATACAATTCGTATATTTACCATTGAACAGGGTCAATGTCCTGTAGTCTTAAATGCCAATGACCAATAGATGTGTGACAGTCACATGACCCCAGTAACTGTAAGTTTGTCACTGTAACGTGCAATGCGTTTATGTGAAACAAACTGATCAGAACACACAGAAATACAATTGAGTCTCACAAATTTAACACACAGTTACAGAGATAATTATATCTGTTGTCAGATTTTATTAAATTTTGCCATAATCCAGTGGGGAACTTAGCATCAGTCACCTTACAGCAAGAAGCTGTTTGTGGAGTGTGACCCGAAAGACTCACCTCCGTATGAGGTGTTTGGTATGTCTTCTTTCCCATTCTGCGTGTGATTTGCTTCCATTTTGTCCTCCGTTTGACTTGTTCCTTTTTTAGCTAAAATCTCTTTCAGTTCTTGTCTTATTTCTCTGGCAGTTTCCAGTTATTTCACCCCATTGTTACAACTGTAGATGCCGAATGTTAATGTCCAATGTTCACACGAGAAGGAAGTAGCAGTTTTGCTTTCCCCTTCTGCCTGAAGTGGAAAGTGTGTCATAACAGAATTAAAAATCTCTCCGTACATTTTGCGACAGTTTCTGCCTCGCTCGTACGAGTTTCAGCTCCCGAGAACGTGGCGGATGTCTCTGACCGTACTGCCCTCTGATCTGCCATTCATTAGTACGTGAATCGACACAGTTCTGCCCTCGGTTAATCTCCGACTACTAAATTTGTCTGCCCTAATCTTTATGTAGACTACTCTTTCTCCCGTTACGAGGCAGGCAGAGTAGAGATTTTGGTGTGTCGCTTTCTCGTGCGACTCATTCTAGAACTCGCACTTGACTCGAGTGAAAAGGTAAAGCTTGCGATCTTAGCACCTGTATCTGATATGTATATATGCACAGTGTTGAATATTGTTGAAATGTTGTAGTGAACTAGTTCCTTCATATGATTTCAGTGGAAAATTTACTTGTGTTAGGTGTTTCCATTTGTTAATCATTTATATACTGAATTGTTAGATTATGTTGTACTGAATAAGGTAAAAGATAGCAGCCATGGCTAATGATTCTTTATGAACATGATGTGCTAGTTGTTTTGTGCATTTGCTTATCAGCAGTGTGTATTGGTGTGCCCCAAATTTCTGATTCCATAAATATTTGTACTGTATATCTCTTTCTTTTTTGTAATCACCCTACCTGATATGTAACAAATGAATCAATAAAGAGCTATTTGTGTGTTAAATAGATTTATTGTTGTACCACTGCTCTCCTCTTTTCCCCTTTCCAACCTTTGTATTCTGGAGTACCACCCACTGCAGTTCGATACTCCTGGTCTATAGTCCCATTAAAATTACTCGATAGTTGACACTTCACACTTTGTAGCAGGTTTCATTCAGGCAGAGCCCGAACTGTTTGCTGCCATAACAATTGGGCAGTTCTCTTCCTATTTCTTATCTAGCATTGTTTGTTGATGTGTTTGGATCCCAAATCATGGGATTGGTACTTTTATTTCCTATTTAATCGCAAATGATAACCACACACATGCGCACGCACGCACAATGGGTGCATATTAACGTGTTGTGTTGAAGGTAACAGGTTCGAATCTCGTTAAATGCAGCAAAATTATTTTTTGTTTCTAAACCTAATGAAAAGACTTTCATTATTATTTTTATTAAATTAATTAATTCATTGAAATGTAATTTTTTATTTACAATTCTTTGCCTTGTCATTTTCATCACCATACTGACATTTTTATTTGCTCCTATTTTTTTCTTTTTTCGTTTGTAACCTGCGTGTGCCACGTATAACCTGGAACCGAGTGCCAACGAGAGCTGCTCGTCATTTGGTGACACGGGAGCTCGTGTAACTGGTGTGAAACTACTTCCAGGTAACCGATGATAGCCAGAGATTACACTTTGTGTTTTAGTGCTGAAACTGAAATTTACATGTCTCGAGTTTGCTCACGGAGGTTAGCTTTAGTCTCTGTGTACTAACTGGTTGCTATTTCAGTTCTTCTGCAGATTGTTAATTGCCATTTTCTCGGATACATTTTGCGTAATAAGGTTGTGGTTAGGTTAGCACACGAGGTTAAATTCAGGGCTACAAAACACATCATCCACCACAGTTCACTTATTGGTCATTTAAAATATTGTGTATCTGACATAGCTATCTTGAGTGACACGTATAATCTAGTGGGTAGTTGATGTAGCAAGTGACATACATCAGCTATTGTGTAATTTTAATCGGACTTCAGATCTTTCGTACAAACAAAGCTACTGTCATAAACTTTTTTATTGGAAAATAATATTGCAGGTTGGCTAACAGAGGTATATTGTGTGTTTGCATATTAGTTGCAAAAAAAGATGCTAGTTATAAAATTTTAATTATCATGTTAATACATACAATGCTATGATATTTAACCAATTATAAGATGTATTTTTTTTTTCTCAATTTTGTTATTCGAAAAATACAGGATTGTCTCGGACTTGCAGATTTATCGTTGCTGCTGAGGTCAACATTTTTACATTGTTTAATACAGTATATAGGTGTTGCCCTATATTTACAGATGAAGTTTTGGCTATAGAGGTCAGGTGCAGATTTATTTTGAAGGGCAGAGCAGGTAAACGATACTCCCATTCGAATGGGCTGGAGATTTCTTGACACATCGAAGCGTTCGTCCCTGTTCCAATAATTGTGTCATTTGACTCGCACGATGCCAGTGCAAAAAAATGTGAGGTTCAAAATGGTTCAGAACTACTTAAACCTAACTAACCTAAGGACATCACACACATCCATCCCCGAGGCAGGATTCAAACCTGTGACCGTAGCAGTCATGCGGTTCCGGACTACAGCGCCTAGAACCGCATGGCCACCGCGGCCGGCAAAAATGTGAGAAACAACAAACTAGTCACTACAACAATCTTTTGCTCTGCTTAAAATTTTACAGTTTTGTGAAACACTGGACCAAATAGTATTGAACTCTATCAACTTAAAAACTCCAATTGTATTTGAACAGCTCTGTAATAAAACTTTGTACATGTATTTGTGACATTTTCTAGCTCCCCCCATAACTGGAACCTCAGAAGTCGCATCATATTTGGAAGAAATTGCGAAATATTTGTAACATAGAAGATATAAATTTCTGAGCTGCAGTATTAGGAGCAGCATAAAAATGGTCCGAAAATCAATGTATTTTTTTCTCTATGTATTATCAAAATGTGGATGATAAATAGAATAAATGTAGAATATGTATAATGTTATTTTTTTAGGCAAATACTTTGTCAATAAAATAGTTTGTCGAACAGAAACAATAGTAAAGATCGCAGAATATCTCATTTATTAAAATGACTTGTTTCGGGACATTTAAACGGCTATCTTAAGGTTGTGAGCACTGTAAATAAATTAAAGTGCTCGTTAATTAGGGAAGTCGGCCTTCACGTAACATATACAAAAGCTCAGAAATACTGTGGCGTGATGATTACCCGTTTGGCTGCAGCCGACAACGTGACGTCAGTTGCGTGTGGTCAAAGTTTCTAAAGGCTGTTCTGGCACAGGTTAGATAGCATACGAAGGCTCGAGCATTTGCTGCATCATCTCAGCTATAGCCAGTGAGAACAGAACTTAATGTAAAAAATGTTAAAAGTTGTGAATAAAACGTAAAAATAATAGGAGAGTTGTGCACTGCTAAGGCAGAGCTTTAGGACCTCCTACCTAATACCCATTATGTCTATCTTTGGCACAGATATCACGGTGATCCATCATGGTGTGGGAGCAGTGAGGCCTCGGTAGGGAGCTGGCAGCCCCCCCACCCCCCCCCCCCCCACCCCCCGGTCATCTAATTCCCGTAAATTGCGGGTCGGAGGGTGATGAGCTCTGACGCCAGGTTCAATTATCCCAGATGTGTTCGACCAGATTGAGATCTGGCGAGCTGGGGGCCACCACTTCAATTGGAACTCACCACTGCATTCCTCCGACCGCTCCGTCGTGCCCCTGGCCTCGTGACACGGTGCATTATCTTGCTGAAAAATGTCAATGCTGTCGCAAAATGTGACCGCCCCAAAGTGGTTTATGCGGTCTGCGACCGGTGTACGGCACTCCTCGATTGTCACAGTGCCTTTCACGAGCTCCGGTACATCCTCGGAAGCCCACACGACTGTTCCCCGGAGCACAGTGGAGCCGCCGGCAGATTATCTCCGTCCAGCGGTAGGGGTGTCGAGGAGCTGTTTCCCCCCCCCCCCCCCCTCCCCCCCAGAAGGTGACAGATCGCTCAGTCCCATCGGCACGGTGAAGGTGGTGTCGCGATTCGTCAGACCGTGCAGTGCTCTGCCACTGTCGCGACGTCTAGCACCGACGGTCACGAGCCAGATTCGGTCGTCGTTGCCGATGTCGCGGTGTTGACGTCGGCACGTGCGCGGGTCTCCAGCTGTGGAGGCCCGTCGTTAACGGTGTTCGGTGCACGGTGTGGTCGGACCCACTCGTACTCTGTCCGGCATTAAAGCCGGATGCCGAGCCTGTGACATCGGACATCTGCAGTGAGGGCCCAGCCCCACGACTTCTGGACTCGGTTTCGCCACTTGTCGAGCACTGGCCACGGCACACCTGGACAAGCCGTGCAGTTTCAGAAATGCTCGTGCCGAGCCTCTGGGTCTTCACACTCTACCGTCGGTAAAACCCAGATTGCTTGCACCTTCCGTGTTCTACACAGGGCGGCACATTGACCGATACTAGGTGACACTGCTGTCGCGCGGATGGGTTTATATTGATAGTAGGTTGGTGGTCGTAATATTCTGGCCAGTCGTTGCACGTATACAATTGTACAAATGTAACTGTTCAAACGCGTAATAAAAGTCTTCAATAATTCTGCTATAATTTTATGAAATACTTTAAAATAGAAATGCCATTAGAAACATTTGTCATGTCATCTTCTACTTTAGATGTGACGACGCATTTGCAGAAGTATTTTTGGCAATGCGTCTTCAGCTCCACACCGCACATAATTCGACACACACTGGGAGCAAGTGTGTTTTTCGGTCACTGTAGTGGCATTTATATCTCAATTTTGTTACTGCATAATTTCGAGTACCAGTATTATAAAGGGTGTCATTGCTCTGTGTAAAAGCAAAAGTAGTAACTGTGATGTTATAGTTCAGTTTAATGAGACAGAGTGGTGCATATAGTTCCCTTTGCTGCAGTACTAGAGCAAAATTTGTTTTTGCATTAAGTGTATTTCCTTAAAATCATATGAAACTTTCAAGAGTAAATTATCTTGTAAATTATCTTCATTCAAATGACAACTATCAACTTTAAAGGTTCCTTGGAAAGTCTCTGTGTAAGAACAGGAAGTTGGTAAATGTCTCGTCAGTTTCGAATCTGGTTCTATTGAGCAAGTTTCAGTTTCGTTAAAACATAATTTAAATAACTGTTTCGAGATGATTGGCAACTTTACATTCTCAAAATTTGTCCCATCAGCTGAAACAGTAGACGGTCTAGTTAACTTTCAGGAGGAAGTTCTCGAGGTAAGTTGAGTCACTGTTCTCGATCCTGTGGTGTATGCAGTCACAGTGTTCAATGGAGGATGTAAATTATCGAACCGATAATTCGAGATAGGCAGTAAAGTGCAGTCAATACTTTGTTGCTATGTACAGTGGCCCAATAGTGTGTGTAATAAACGCACTAGAAGATGGCCAGATTAAAATTCAGTCTGGTAAACAATCAGTCGACATAGTGTTCGAAATGTTAATACTGTTCTGAAAGTACGTGCCACAGAAGGTAGGTCGTGCTGCTTCGGACTCTAAGTGAATGCGGAAGTAATGAAAACAGTTAATTTGACAATAGGAAAGAGGGGGTGTTTCTTTGAGTGATCGATCTTCTGACTGGTCTGATGTGGCATGCCACAAATTTGTCTTCTGTCAACTTCTTCATCTCAGAGCAGCACTTACAACCTATGTCCTCAATTATTTGCCAGACGTATTCCAATCTCTGTCTTCCGTTACAGTTTTTACCCTCTACAGCTGCCTCTAGTAACGTGGAAGCTCTTCCCAGATGTCTTACCAGACGTCCAGTCGTTCTGTCCCTTCTTCTCGTCACTGTTTTCTAGATACTCCATTCGTCTCTGGTTCTGCAGAGGACCTCTTCATTCCTTACCTCATCAGTCCACCTAATTTTCACCATTCTTCTGTAGCACCACATCTCAAATGTTTCAATTCTCATCTTTTCCAGTTTTCTCACATTCCGTATTTCACTATCCTACAGCGCTGTGCTCAAAACGTACATTCTCAGAAATTTCTTCCTCAAATTAAGGCCTATATTTGATACTAACAGACTTCTCGTGGACAAGAATGGCCTTTTCTCCAGTGCTAGTGTACTTTTTGTGTCGTTGCTCTGTCTGTTACAGTTTATTTTGCTGCCTAGGTAGCAGAATTTCTTAACTTTTCCCTGCTTCGTGGTCTTCATTTCTTGTGCGAGTTCCTCACTGTTCCAATTACTGGTACTTGTCACTACTGTCGCCTCTGTCTGTATTCTGTACCAGTTAGACTATTCGTTCCATCCAGCAGATCCTGTGATTCTTCTTCACTTTCACCGAGGATAGCACGTCGTCGGTGAATCTTATCCTCGAAATTTAACTCCACTCTGGAACCTTTCTTTTATTTCTATTATTGCTTCCTCAATGTACCGGTTGAACGACAGGAGCGAAAGACTGCATCTCTGCCTTATACCCTTTTTAATCCGAGCAGTTCGTTCTCGGTCTTCCCCTCTTATTTTTCCCACTTGCCTCTCGTACATATTGTAAAGGCACCAGAGAGGCAGTTCTGATGTTGTGGTCGATAATGGAGACGAGACTAAAGAAAAATACACTTTCGTAGGATTTGTCAACTTGGAAAAAGAATTCGATAATGTAAAATGGTGCAAGATTTAGAAATCCTGAGAAAAATATGGGTGAGCCACAAGGAGAGATGATATACAGTATGTACGTGAATGTGGTCCGGTCTACAAATCTGTAGTAGTGGCACACATTGAGATTCTCACACCACAGGAAGCCGCTCGTGGAGAAAAATGGAACAGCCGATTGATACAGTGGAGTATTGTGCCCTTATCAATTTTAGGCAGCAGTAGGAAACTCTGGCTAATAAAATCGTCCGGATCGGTCCGTCTCGGCAGCAATATTTTCACTGTTGCTGAACATGAATTTTCGCACAATGTTCCGCTTCATCGGTGGACTGCATAATTGTAATTTGCTTTCTCTGACCACATGTTATGCTGCTGTGATGTGAAGGTTGCAGTGGGTACCAGGAGTGCAGGCACGTCGCTGTAAACAAAGAAATAACTGAAACGTCCCGACAGAGTAGAAATGTGTGCACGACTGGGACTCGAACCTGGGACCTTTGCATTTTTAGGGCTAGTGCACTACCAACTGAGGTACCCGAGCTCCACTCCCGACTGAGGTACCCGAGCTCCACTCCCGACCTGCCAGTATGCCAAAGTGCGAGCTACAGATCACCTGTGTCTACACGTACATCTAAATATACGTACATGTTCTGTAAGCCAACAAACAGTGTGTGGCAGCGGGCACTCCGTATCACTACTGTTCACATCGTCTCCTGTTCCACTCCCAAACAGCGCGAGGGAAAAACAGATGTCTGTATGCCTCCGTATGAGGCGTAATTCCTAATATCGTATCATTGCAGTACATTGGCGGCAGCAAAATCGTTCGGCAGGTAGCTTCGGTGCGAATTACTGAAGCATTTATCTAATAATTGCTTGATGTTCGAACCTACCGGTAATAACAAATCTGACAGCCCGCCTCTGAATTGCTCCAAAGTCGGAGTGGATCTCAAAGCTCGAGAATAGGTCGCACTAGTGTCCTATATATGGTATCCTTTACAAATCTACCACGCTAACCAAAAATTCTCCCAATAAACCAAACTCAGTCATTCACTTTTCCTCTGACAGCATTCACACGCTTGTTCCGTTTCATACTGCTTTGCAAGATTACGCCCAGATTTGTTGTTGTTGTGGTCTTTAGTCCTGAGACTGGTTTGATGCAGCTCTCCATGCTACTCTATCCTGTGCAAGCTCCTTCATCTCCCAGTACCTACTGCAACCTACATCCTTCTGAATCTGCTTAGTGTATTCATCTCTTGGTCTCCCTCTACGATTTTACCCTCCACGGTGCCCTCCAATGCTAAATTTGTGATCCCTCGATGCCTCAAAACATGTCCTACCAACCGATCCCTTCTTCTAGTCACGTTGTGCCACAAACTTCTCTTCTCCCCAATCCTATTCAGTACCTCCTCATTAGTTACGTGATCTACCCACCTTATTTTCAGCATTTTTCTGTAGCACCACATTTCGAAAGCTTCTATTCTCTTCTTGTCCAAACTAGTTATCGTCCATGTTTCACTTCCATACATGGCTACACTCCATACAAATACTTTCAGAAACGACTTCCTGACACTTAAATCTATACTCGATGTTAACAAATTTCTCTTCTTCTGAAATGCTCTCCTTGCCATTGCCAGTCTACATTTTATATCCTCTCTACTTCGACCATCATCAGTTATTTTACTCCCCAAATAGCAAAACTCCTTTACAACTTTAAGTGCCTCATTTCCTAATCTAATTCCCTCAGCATCACCCGACTTAATTCGACTACATTCCATTATCCTGGTTTTGCTTTTGTTGATGTTCATCTTATATCCTCCTTTCAAGACACTGTCCATTCCGCCCAGATTTAAATGATGTAAATGTGCCAAGCAGGACACTAATAATGCTATATCCGAGCATTAAGTTTTTCTCCCCTACTAATCCACATTAATTTATATTTCTACATTTAGAGCTAGCTGCCATTCATCACATCACCTACAAATTTTGTCTAAGTCGTCTTGTTTCTTCTTACAGTCATTCAGCTTTGACGCCTTACCGTACGCCACAGCATCCTCAGCAGATTTTTGCTCCCCCTATCCGAAAGACCATTGATATGTGTAGAAAATAACAGCAGTCCTATCGCACTTCCCTTTGGCACTCCTGGCAGCACCCTCTCATCTCTGACGAACATTCGCCACAGTCGAGGGCAACGCACTGGGTCCTGTTACTTAAGAAGCCATAGATTCACTCACATACGTGGGAACCTGTTCCGTATGCTTGTGCATTCTTTAACAGCCCGCAGTGGGGCACCGGGTCAAATGGTCAGGTGGTTGAGTGTCGCTTGTGTCGTACGTCTGTACGCGAGATTTCCACACTCCTAAACACCCCTAGGTCCACTGTTTCCGATGTGATAGTGAAGTGGAAATGTGAAGGGACACGTACAGCACAAAAGCCTACAGGCCGACCTCGTCTGTTGAGTGACAGAGACCGCCGACAGTTGAAGAGGGTCGTGATGTGCAATAGGCAGACATCTATCCAGACCATCACACAGGAATTCCAAACTGCATCAGGATCCACTGCAAGTACCATGACAGTTAGGTGGGAGGTGAGAAAACTTGGATTTCGTGGTCGAGTGGCTGCTCATAAGCCACACATCACGCCAGTAAATGCCAAATGATGCCACGCTCGGTGTAAGGAGCGTGAATATTGGACGATTGAACAGTGGAAAAACGTTGCGTGGAGGGACGAATCACGGTACACAATGTGACGATCCGATGGCAGGGTGTGGGTATGGCAAATTCCCGGTGAACATCATCTGCCAGTGTGTGTAATGCAAACAGTAAAATTCCGAGGCGTTGGTGTTACGGCATGGTCGTGTGTTTCTGGATGGGGCTTGCACCCCTTGTTCTTTTGCACGGCACTATCACAGCACAGGCCTACATTGATGTTATGAGTACCTTCTTGCTTTCCACTGTTGATGAGGAATTTGGGGACGGCGATTGCATCTTCCAACACGATCGAGCACCTGTTCATAATGCACGGCCCGTGGCAGAGTGGTTAGACGACAGTAACATCCGTGTAATGAACTGGCCTGCACAGAGTCCTGACCGGAATCCCATAGAACACGTTTCGGATGTTTTGAAACGCCAAATCCGTGCCAGGCCTCACCGACCGACATCGATACCTCTCCTCAGTGCAGCACTCTGTGAAGAATGGGCTGCCATTCCCCAAGAAACCTTCCAGCATGTGACTGAACGTATGCCAATGAGAGTGGAAGCTGCCATCAAGGCGAAGGGTGGGCCAACACCATATTGAATTCCAGCATTACCGATGGCAGGCGCCACAAACTTGTAAGTCATTTTCGGCCAGGTGTCCGGATACTTATGATCACGTAGTGTACCTCTGTTACACAAGCAGCCACCAACAGTTTGCCCTAGGTCGACTTCAGTTACCTCCGACACAGTGCACTCACGACTACACGGAACACTGTTATGACGACGACTGACATTTCCGACATATTGAGGACACGGCATAGGTGCCATTTGCTGTCAAATACTTAGAGTGGAAACTAGAGGTTTGGCTAGCATCCACATTTGTGTTCAAGCATGCATCTTTCGAGGTGTCTCCGTATTTTTGGCCAACCCTTGTATTTCTGTCAACTGTGATCAGTGGTGTAACAAAATTCCAAGAATTTTTCAGTCTCAGAAATTTTTCAACAGAGAATCCGTCGATTATCAGGAAAGAGAGGACTGTTCTGTCGACACCTCATTCGCTGTACACAATTTCGAGCATTATTCGAGGGCACATCGAATATTTCCGTAATCTATTTTATTTCTTACTTTTAGGCAGATTAGTGACAGTTCTTCTTTTCTTTTTAAATTTTGTTTTAGTCGGACTGAGACTCCCAATTTTTCGCTTTATGCTTGTCGAATACGTTCCAAGCAGGTACATAACTCCACTCTGGTTCACTGCGAGAAGGCAGAGTCTGCGTGAAAATTGTGGTACTGTCTTATGCTTGTGTATGTCACAGTTCATTTAAAATATTGTCTGCAAGAAAAACCGTGAAAAAGGAAATTTAATGGGGTAGTTAGTGCAAGAATACCAATATTCTTAAAAAGTCTCGTACAAGGAGTGCAGTTATCTACTTAGCACAGCAGCCTCGCAGCAAACTTGTGCTAAACAAGCATTTTACTTGCTTAAGTCTCCATTATCATTCTGTCTTATAACCTGCTGTCCCCTAAGGCGTCTGTACACATGTCCAGGTAGCACCCCACATTCATTGGCAGATCACTAGCTGCCTCCCATAATGTTCTATTTTATTTTTGCACCCTACAGTTTTAAGTATTGCGATTCTTTAGATACTTATTTTCAGCATGTAGCGTAGATATTATGACGCGCTTGATTTATGGTTAAGTAGTTATAACGGGCCATTCGACTGACTTTTCAAAATTTATGTAATATGTTGTAGGGTTCTGAACTATTTTTTACAAGGGCACTCACAAACATAGAGCATGAGCTCATAAATGTTAATCGGTCAGGGTTCGTTAAAGTGTGTGGAGACAAAAGAAAACACTATTCTAGTTATTACTTATGAAATGTTTCTGAAATAACAAAATAGAGGTGATTTGTTGTCAGTTTGCTATGTAAAAACGTACTCAGCTTGTGTACCCCGGTATGGACACACTAACTGACAATTATTAAAATTATTGGAACACGTGAGGCATACTGACCCTACGACTTATCTTAGAAGCTAGATTAAGAAAAGGCAAACCTACGTTTATAGCATTTGTAGACTTAGAGAAACCTTTTGACAAGAGAAACCTTTTGACAGTGTTGACTGGAATACTGTCTTTCAAATTCTGAAGGTGGCAGGGGTAAAATACAGGGAGTGAAAGGCTATTTACAATTTGTACAGAAAGGAGATGGCAGTTATAAGAGCCGAGGGGCATGAAAGGGAAGCAGTGGTTGGGAAGGGAGTGCGACAGGGTTGTAGCCTCTCCCCGATGTTTTTCAATCTGTATATTGAGCAAGCAATAAACGAAAAAAAAAGAAAAATTTGGAGTAGATATTCAAATCCACCGAGAAAAAACAAAAACTTTGAGGTTCGCCGATGACATTGTAATTCTTTCAGAGACTGCAAAGGACTTGGAAGAGCAGTTGAACGGAATGGACAGTGTCTTGAAAGGAGGATATAAGATGAACATCAACAAAAGCAAAACGAGGATAATGGAATGTAGTCAAATTAACTCGGGTGATGCTGCAGGAATTAGATTAGGAAATGAGACACTTAAAGTAGTAGATGAGTTTTGCTATTTGGGGAGCAAAATAACTGATGATGGTCGAAGTAGAGAGGATAAAAAATGTAGACTGGCAATGGTGAGGAAAGTGTTTCTGAAGAAGACAAATTTGTTAACGTTGAGTATAGATTTAAGCGTCAGGAAGTCGTTTCTGAAAGTATTTGTATGGAGTGTAGCCATGTATGGAAGTGAAACATGGATGATAACCAGTTTGGACAAGAAGAGACTAGAAGCTTTTGAAATGTGGTGCTACAGAAGAATGCTGAAGATTAGATGGGTAGATCACATAACTAATGAGGAGGTATTGAATAGAATTGGGGAGAAGAGGAGTTTGTGGCACAACTTGACTAGAAGAAGGGATCGATTGGTAGGACATGTTCTGAGGCATCAAGGGATCACCAATTTAGTATTGGAGGGCAGCGTGGAGGGTAAAAATCATAGAGGGAGACCGAGAGACGAATACACTAAGAAGATTCAGAAGGATGTAGGCTGCAGTAGGTACTCGGAGCTGAAGCAGCTTGCACTGAATAGAGTAGCATGGAGAGCTGCATCAAACCAGTCTCGGGACTGAAGACCACAACAACACCACCACTCATGAAATGTTTCTGAAATAACAAAATAGAGGTGATTTGTTGTCAGGTTGCTACGTAAAAATGTACCCCGGTGCGGGCACACTGACAATTATTAAAATGTTTGTTCAGTATATCCAGATGTTTACCATATTTATTTATCTTTAGTACAACTCAGGCCCTCAGGCTGTATGTAATAAAAATCTCTCCATAACGGTGGACAAAATGAAATTGATTTCAACATTCGTATTACGGAGATATTCGATTTAGGATACTATTTCTGTACAAGTGAAAGGCTTTTGTAATTAACAAGACCTCGTGTATTTCAAACTCACTTATCACTACAATGCTTCGTCTGCTGGTTGTTGACAGTTCTTTGACCTCACAACACTGCACATTCAACCCATTTATGGAGTTGTTTTAAAAAATGGTTCAAATTGCTCTGAGCACTATGGGACTTGACATCTGAGGTCATCAGTCCCCTAGAACTTAGAACCACTTAAACCTAACTAACTCAAGGACACCACACACATCCATGCCCGAGGCAGGATTCAAACCTGCGACCGTAGCGGTCGCGAAGTTCCAGACTGAAGCGTCTAGAACCGCTCGGCCACACGGCCGGTGAGTTGTTTTATTTAGATATTCCAGCAGATGGTACAATTTGAAAGAAAGTGACAGTATGAACGTTTTCTAAAAATTTCAGGATGGTATCTACACTACTTTGTGAGACATTGTTTCGGGATTTACACTTCTGTTGTTCGCCGTAATGCTTATTTTCCTTTTGATTTGCATATAATCACGCAAAAACCTTGATCAGTGTTGTAACTGTCCCACATAAAAATTAAAATTAAAGTATTACCTATTTTGAGAGGTTGTAGCATGGACGAAACCCAGAAAAAAGTTAGTAAACGAGCTCTAAAAAGCATAACTTACGAGCTGTGACCACTTTTTCATCTTCGCTACTGTGAAACACACCTCTTCTACTGTAAGCTCTTCGCCAATCCTTACGAACTATCTTTAGAACGAAGTAAACAATTGACACATCCCCCGATTATTGTGCATGGATACGGCCGTGCAGTACACTCATGAGCGTCATTACTGTAAACTGTATTCGTGGTTCTCAGTAAGTGAAGAGCGTATATTAGTTCTAATGGAACAGGTTTGTTTTTCCACCGTGCTGGAAATTCAGAGATGAAATAAAGTGTAAAAGCTTTTCACAAACTTATCAAAACACAAACTGGTTTCATTAGACCAGTTGTCCCGATACTTTCTGAGAATTCCCGCAAGACGAGATCGTGTAGAACCCAATACCCTCAACAGAGTTTATCAAATAACAAGTCTGGATTGGGAAAACATTTTTTTGACGACCCCTATTTTTAAAATTAATGAGAAATGCATAGTATCTCATAAATGTTCTTGATTCTTAATGCTTTTGCTTTGCTGCTCCAATTTTAGTTCCTGCTTTGTCCATGGGTGACTGGACACAAACTTTTGTGGATCTAACAGCCTTTACATACGACCAGAATTTCTTTGTAAGAAAATGAAACGCCTACCTCCGTCCTTGTGATCTCAGGCGTATTTATTGTGTAGCTACCAGTTTCGGCACTTCTCTGTGCCATCTATCTTCAGGCCTTATGGGTGCTGAAGGGATTATCACGAACCATATACAGGGTGACTGCAACTATTTCAAAGTGTTATTCTGCAAGCAAAACTAAAGAAAAAATTTCAATAAATATAGCTCTGCAATTGTTTAGTTACGAAGTTATGGCTAATAAAAGATTTTGTCTGAAATTTAGCAACTTCGCTAATGTGAAGCCATCGCAAAACTGTATTTTGTTATTGGTCTGGTGAATCTAATCAAATGTGACCCAGAAGTATATCTGCAGAAGTTTTCCAGAACATTCAGAGAAACAAACACTATTGTAGAAGTAAATTTGTTTAATTTACGTTAAGAATGTAGAAACGTTTATGTCATTGTTGGGAACAGTTAGAGTTGTTTAAGACGTTTCTCAATCTTGAAACGAGTAAAGTTTTCTGTATTGTTCAATAAAAGAACATAACAAAAGTGTATTTAAGTGAAACCATATAATAACTGTTGTTTGCCTCACGTGTGCCATGGAATTGATAAAAGCAGATTTTCTGACACATCCATACAGTTTCTGTGAACGTTATTGCCATCATTTTTCCAAAATTAAATTCTCTACAGCTTCTGTTGAAAACTTTGTGCAATTGTCTGGAATTTGAAAAGCAGATTGGGCCAAGTAGATAGTAAATTAAAAATTTTACCAAATTACTTTTTTGCTTCTCTGGATGTTCTGGAAAAAGTACTGCAGATACGCGTTTGAGACAAGTTTTATTAGATTCACTAAAACAATAACAACAAAATAAATGGAAATCGTGCTTTACTTTAATCTCGTACAGTTTTGCAACAGCTTCATTTTAGTGAAGTTGCTAAATTTCCGGCAAAAATCTTTTATTAGTCGTAACTTCGTAACTAAACACTTGCGCACCTATGTTTATATGAATTTTTTTTTTTTTTGTAACCTAACAAATGTGAATCGCCTTCAATACGCTCGCATCAGTGAATGGCCAATATAACTGGTTTACGCAGACTGTGTGCAACTGTGGTATCACCCATCAGCTACCACGAGTTTTTAGCCAATCAGCAGCACATGTGTAGAACAGTCAATCAATCCCAAGGGCAGCGTTTACGAACAGGCTAAGGAACCGAACCGCACATGTCAGCATTGCCAGGGAAGTAGAGAAGTGAAGGAGGTAGTGATGCAATTTGCATTGTAGTACAAGGCGCCGCCGGCAGTGTTCTGCCGTCTGAGTAGTGCTAAACACGACGGACAGATGGCACGGCGCGCAGTGACTCACTTCCTTTACGCCACTTCTTCCAGTGCTCTTCTCTCCTACTACCCGCACCGGCTCGGCGAATTCGTCACCGTCAAATTGACAGGTGTTAAAAAGGCGCGCGCTCAAACACATCAGTGCTGTCTGTGATCGTCCCAGTAACTACGTTTTCCCAGGTGCGGGAATTTCCCGCAACGTGCTGCGTAAAACGCGTGCAGTCGCACAATGTAAACGAGCCAGACGGTTTTCCTAGAGGGCGCACGTACAAGGATGCGCCGCTGCGGGCTCCTTCGGTTGTATCCGTTTTTTTTTTTTCCAACCAGTTTAATCTGACCGTTAAAACCGCTTAAAGTAACCAGTTTGTGAAATAACCGAGCTTCGATTTTTGATTCCTATTGTTTCCTGTAAGACACGTAGAAATCGAACAAAATTTCAAAAAAAAAAAAAATTATGGTTCAAATGGCTCTGAGCACTATGGGACTCAACTGCTGAGGTCATTAGTCCCCTAGAACTTAGAACTAGTTGAACCTAACTAACCTAAGGACACCACACACATCCATGCCCGAGGCAGGATTCGAACCTGCGACCGTAGCGGTCTTGCGGTTCCAGTCTGCAGCGCCTTTAACCGCACGGCCACTTCGGCAAAAAAAAAAAAAAAATTATGGTTCTTTTAGTTTCAAGATACATACAAAAGTATCCAAGCATTAAATTAAATAGGCAAATGAACGAAAATTTTGTCCTCCACCGTTCGCTGCTTTCCTTGAAAAGTGACAACGTGTTTGCATAGTACTAAAAAAGTATTCGATTGATCCTAATTTTTTGAGACGGTGCTCAAAAATCATATTGTAATTGTGTATCATACCGTTCTTAGGGTATTACAAATAGTCAGTGCTGAAGGGTGAAAAGTGAAGTCGAACTGTTTATCGTGTTATAAGTTCGAAGGCTTCCACGCCCGGTGTCAATGTGAATAAAATAATGTAGGTTATTCGGCCGCGTCAAGGTAAACACGATGACCCAAAATTATTTTATCGAAAATGTTTTTCATGTTAATTTCTCAGTCTGGGCTACAAGCAAACAGAAGGCGTATTATGTAGACAGCAGTTCAGTTACTTTTCATTTTTAGTGTATACTTTCAATCAGTTGTTGTTAACAATCAGTTTTTGATGTTATACAATAATTTTTAAATCAACACACTGCCAATTGTCTGTATTGTTGTTTATTTAGTTACGACACAAGTTTCGGCTTTTTATCCAAATTTCAAGCTACTGAGTTTGTCATTAACATATATTGCAGGACATCAGGCCAATTTTGAGCTTCATATCCTGAAATGTACGAGCGTGTTAATGACATAAACTCAATTACTTGGGAGTGGCACAAATTTTCACTGTCACCATTCTCGTATACAGCCTAAGGTAGTCCACATTCCTAACTGCAAGCGCATTTCATCAGAAATTATCGTGTTCACGAAGTGTTTCAATTTCTGAAGGACCACTGAGTTGAGACGGGCATTCGTATGGAAAAAGAAAACAAAAGAAAAATTACGCTTACACAGGCGGCGGCACCAGGAACTGAGAAAACCGCGCAACAGATGTCAGATCGTTCTGCCGTTTTACAGTCCAAAAATGTGATTAAAACCTCAGAAATGGAGCTTCCCACGACTGTAAAAAGTTTGGTTGAAGATTTCTGCCAAATGCCAAAGCTCTAAAACAAGTGTCTCTTGATTCCACATCCATAATGTTCTTGCAGTTCGTGAATGGATGTGTTTCCCAAATCCGTTCCATCCTCCCTGTGGCGTTAACATTTTTCTTAGCTTTGTTCATTCCGTTAACGTGGCGCGTAACAGAAGTACCTCAATACTCAAACTACGAGGAACGTTCAGCAAGTAATGCAACACTTTTTTTTTTCTGAAACCATGGACCGCAATATGATGCTACAGTGCACTTGAGGTAATACGAAGTAATCGTAAGAAAGAAAAGAAATAGCTCGCAAAATCATTATACACACGGACATAGCGGAAAAAGTCTTCCACGCCATATAATACTGGTTTCGTACGTGTTACCATACGTATCGCAGAATGGTTAGCTCAAACAGAGCTTCCAGCCATCTGGCGACCATTTAGGGAAACGGGGCAAATAGTTCCTCACGCAGCCGCAGTTGAGCGCTGCATGTGTTTGCGTTTTTCACCTGATGTGAAAAGAAGCTGGAAATTAAACCATAAGCGAGACATCGCATTATCAACTTCTCATTGTAGCAGTAATCTTAATTTTAATTGTTTTTCGGGTAACTGATTTTATTACTGACGCCAATCAAGCTGTCAGTAACAGGACGTTCTCACTTTGTGTTTTATCACATCGAAGTAATATTAACCAGAGTGCGCATTTGACATTATTTTCCAGCACACGATTAAGACCACCAAAAGCAGCAACATTTTTACAATTTTTGACAGCATTGCTGGTTCGCCAGTAATGCTCATATATTAATGAGAATTGTATAACTGGGAGTGGGTAATTCAACGGCCATGCACTAGTGATGGGTTGAACTGTGATATTCCGATCTTAGTGAAGTGCGAATGCTAATTTTCAGTATCTGATATTCTTAATCGTGATGTGTCGCAGTTAGGGAACCCAGGCAGCACCCCTTATAGAGGATCCAGGTCGCCGTATCCCTCCGCATTCTACCACAGCGATTTCTGCTACTTCTGGGATTTCTGTGACTTACCACCGTATGAAAAAGGTAAATCTGTCCACACAGAAAATTGCATCTCAACAAAACTGTCATTAGTGAGTATGTTTTACGTTTGTTCTTCCGTTGGCTTTAATTTTGTATTAAAGAAACAACTGTGAAAATATTAATAGTGTAATTAATATGTAAGTAGCCACACAGTACCGTAATAGTTCGTGTTTAGAAAATGAATTCTGACATATTGTTATGTTCAAAGGTACCCGAACTACATTTCAGTCACTCATTGTCAACAGATCTGGAGAAATTGCCACCCTGTAGACTGTCTTCGTCAAACAAGAGGTTAGTTTCTAAGTGTTTTGATGAACTCAATTACTTAAGTGAGATTGTTCTTGCAAATGTGAAATATACCCCATGGAGTGGCTTTCAATTCAGCAAATATTAGCAATCTACTCTGTCAATTACATTGTTTGTAATTTGTGACAGCAAAAATGTTTGATAATCCTTGTGATTTTGCAGACGCAGTTCTGACTCTGATTACTGGTTACTGTACGTATCTATCCATATCAAGGCTCTTGAGAGTGAATCGTGGGGATTCAAGACAGGATTTGCAGCCTAAAAGTGCCATAATTATGAAATAAGTGTGCAGAATGAGCGATTAAACTGTGTTTAATTAAAGTTGTTATGCGATTTTAAAGGAATGATAAAAGTTAAATACAGTGAGTGAATAATGAAAATCTCATTTTCCACATGTTAAGCCATGCTATACCCGTAAATTTTCCGCCACCTATTTATTGGTAAACACTTGTTGGAGAGTGACATGCCGCCCCCCCCCCTCCCCCCTTTCTCAACAATCTTGGTGTGACACTGACCTGTAACATATCCCAAAGTCTAGAATATGCATTTTGAGGCTGTTGATATGAAAGTGGCAAGTACAGATCTTCCTGTTAAATCAGGAATAGTTTAAGTGCATTACTTGAAAGTAGCACAGGAAAAGCTTACTTATGTAGGTGTTAGTAGTGTCGGCACAAAGTTCTTGTGTGTGAAGTTGCCGTGTAGAACACCAGGTGTAAAACTTTTCTCCAGAGACTTCAACTGTGTTAGAACAAAAGTGAGGCGTTCATATGACTCAATACTTCTGTTTTCATTTCATTACACTTATGCAGATGTCTGAGTTCTGCTGTGTTAACATGCAAAGTCCTGTAGGCATGTGGAGTATTAACCAAAACTGTCATATTGGAAGCAGAATCACACACACTTTTTTAGGTTACTTGATGTTTTCAGGAGAAAAAGGCAGTGTTGCTTGTTGTTGTTATAATACATTCAGAGTCAGAGCTATGTTTGATCAACCATAACTGATGCTGAATGTGCATGCCGTCATATAATATGAAGGGATTATTTCAATAGTGGTACAAGTCCATTACCTCCACTTTTCTGTCTATAATGCTTCTGAAATTAATAGGTTAGATTAGATTTACTTTCATTCAAATTGATCCGTAGTGAGGAGGTCCTCCAGGATGTGGAACATGTCAGAAAAACAGCAATACATGACAAATATTTACAACTAAAACAAATAAGCTAATGTACCATTCCACAGGTCCCAAGTGGAATGATTGTCATTTTTTAATGAACACTATATGAAAGTGTAATTTTACAAATACTAATGCACTGAAATTAAAATAAAAAAGTTTTGTATTTATTTATAATGTAATAAACATGTAATACAACTACTATAATACTTATTTACAATGAACACATTACTGCACTGAAATGGTGCAGAAGTTAAGATTGTACTCACACACACACACACACACACACACACACACACACACACACACACTCTCACACTCTTTCAATGGACACATTACTGCACTGAAATTGTGCATAAGTTATATTGTACTTACATACAAATCAGTTGCTTTTACTGAGAAGTTCATCAATGGAGTAGAAGGAGTTGGCCACCAATAAATCCTTTAGGCTTCTCTTAAACTGAATTTCATTGGTTGTTAAGCTTTTTATGGCTGCTGGCAAGTTATTGAAATTGTGTGTTCCTGAATAATGCACACCTTTTTGTACTAGACTAAGTGACTTTAAATCCTTGTGAAGATTATTTTTATTTCTAGTATTGATTCCATGAATTGAGCTGTTGGTTTGAAAAAGTGATATATTTTTAATGACAAATTTCATTAAGGAATAAATATACTGGGAAGCAGTAGTTAGTCTCCCTAGTTCCCTAAACAGGCTTCTGCAGGATGTTCTTGAGTTCACACCACATATAACTCCCACTGCACGTTTTTGTGCTCGGAAAACTTTAGCTTGGCTTGATGGAATACCCCAGAAAATAATCCCATATGACATTATGGAATGAAAGTAAGCATATTATGCCAGCTTTTTCATTTTTATATCCCCTATGTCTGACAAAATTCGCATTGCAAACAGAGATTTGTTAAGACGCTTCAGCAGTTCTGTGGTGTGCTCCTCCCAGTTGAATTTATTATCTAGCTGTAATCCCAAGAATTTAACACTGTCCACTTCTTCTATCTGCTTGTCATCATATGTTAGACATATACTCTTGGGACACCCCTTACAAGTTCTGAACTGCCTGTAGTGTGTTTTTTCAAAGTTTAGTGACAAAGAATTGGCTAGGAACCAGTGATTAATGTCCACAAATATTTTATTGGATGATCTTTCTAAGACTACACTTGATTTGCTATTTACTGCAATGTTTGTATCATTGGCAAACAAAACGAACCTGGCATCTGGTAATGTTACTGATGAAAGGTCATTGATATACACAAGAAAAGGTAAGGGTCCCAAAATGGAACCTTGTGGGACCCCACATGTAATTAGTTCCCAGTTGGATGATGCCTGATAGCTTGATACATGTCTCTTTCCTAATAACACCCTTTGTTTCCTGCCAGAGATATAAGATTTGAACCATTTTGCAGCATTTCCTGTTACACTGTAATATTCTAATTTACTTAAAAGGATATTGTGATTTTCACAGTCAAATGCCTTCGACAGATCACAAAATATACCAGTTGCCTGCAATTTTTTGTGCAATGAATTAAGCACATTTTCACTGTAAGTGTAGATAGCCTTCTCAATATCAGAACCTTTTAGAAATCCAAACGGTGACTTTGACAGTGTGTTATTCGAGATAAGATGGTTATAAAGCCGACTGTACATTACTTTTTCGAAAATTTTTGAGAATGCTGGCAACAGTGAAATTGGACGGAAATTTGATGCTATTTCTTTATCTCCCTTCTTAAACAGTGGCTTAACTTCAGCATATTTCATTCATTCAGGAAATATTCCTCTGATAAACGACTGGTTACACAGATAGCTTAACATGTTACTTAGCTCAGAATCACATTCTTTAATCAACTTTGTTGATATTTCATCATACCCACTAGATGTTTTTGATTTTAAAGATTTTGTGATGGACATTATTTCTGTTGGGGTAGTGAGGCTCAAATTCATATTATGGAAGTTGCTTGAAATGTCTGGTCTGAGGTATTCCATAGCAGCATCTACCGAACCTGGCAACCCCATCTTTTCAGTAACAGTTACAAAATGTTTGTTAAAAAGTTCTGCAACACTATACACATCTGTCACCAATGTATCATTTACTCTTAAAGCTATTTGTCCCTCTTCATGTCTGGTTCTACCGGTCTCCTCCTTCACTATATCCCATATTGTCTTTATTTTGATATCTGATATGACTATCTTTTCCTTGTAATATATTTACTTTGATGTCCGTATTGCAGTCTTTAATATTTTACAGTATTTCTTATAATGTGCTATAGCATCAACATCGGAAATGTTTCGGATTGACAGATACAGTTTTCTTTTTGTTTTACAAGGTACCCCTATTCCTCGAGTAATCCATGGCTTCTTTGTAGACTTTGCTCTAACCTTGGTAAGTTTTGGGGGAAAGCAGTGTTCGAATAAGGTAAGCACTTTATTAGCAAAAGTGTTGTATTTTTCATTCATGCCATGAGCACTGTAAACATCAGTCCAGTGAATGTCTCTGAGGAGTGTCCTAAAATAATCAATTTTTGGCTTACTGATTACCCCCCTTGAGCTCAGATTTAACAGATTTTATATCCTGTTCAGTATTAACATTTAACAGAAGGAACTGCATGCCATGGTCTGAGAGGCCATTGACTATTGGTTTTGTAATATAATTTTGTTCATTGGACTTTTCTATAAAGATATTATCAATGGCTGTTGGTGAGCTAGTGGCTATCCTAGTGGGGAACTTTACAGTGGGAATTAAGTTGAGTGATAGTGTTACTAACTCAAATAAGTTCTTATTGGGAGAGTCTTTAAGGAAATCTACATTGAAATCACCAGCAACCACTATTTCTTTGTTTTTGGTTGTTAAATGGGCCAGTACAGCTTCAAGGTGGTTTACAAACAGATTAAAGTTACCTGCAGGTGCTCGATATACACTTAATATTATGAAGGATTTTTTTTGAAATTCTACTTCTGTTGCACATGCTTCCATATGTTGTTCTAGGCAAAATGTATGAATGTCTATGTTCTTAAATTTATGACAGTTCCTGATGAATGTGGCAACTCCTCCTTTCTCCATTTCTGATCTACAAAATTGAGATGCTAACCTAAACCCTGTAACACTTAAAAGTTCTATAGCAGTGGTCACATGATGTTCAGAGAGGCAGATTATGTCAGCTGGGTTTGAAGACTCTAATTCATCTATGCAGATAGTTAATTCATTAATTTTATCTCTCAGTCCTCGAATATTCTGATGCAAAAAAGATAGCTGACATTTCAGATTGACTGAGTTAAAACTGGGTAGAGTTAAAATATCTGCTGACTGTTGATGATCCAAACAAACAGAATGAAAGGTTCATCTCTAGTAAGAAGCCATAAGCTTGAATATTTAATGTATCTCAACAGCAGATTTTTCAGCGCTCATTTAACTTTAGGACTCTGTATCTCAAAATGAACAAAAGTGGACTTGTACCACTATTGAAATAAGCCCTTAATCTGCACACATGGCACATCGATCTCGTGAGGCACAAGGCTCTCATAACGAATTACGTACGTCGGTCAACAGATGGCACTAAAAATAAGCCCTTCATATGCGCACACGGCACATAGATCTCGTGAGGCACAAGGCTCTCATAACGAAGTACGTATGTCGGTCAACAGATGGCACTAAAAATATGCCCTTCATATGCGCACACGGCACATCGATCTCGTGAGGCACAAGGCTCTCATAACGAAGTACGTAACGTCGGTCAACAGATGGCACTAGCCAAAGTATATTAACTGCGCTCTTTAGTTGCTACTTGCGCCTTCTAGCCGCGACTTGTCACTGAAATCGCAGCTAAGTCCATAGAATGACACCAAGTTTTCAGAAAGCAGTACGAAATTTAGCAACAGATGGTAAATGTGATATCCGTGACTTTTCAATCAGTGTGATTTTTCCTGCCCACCACTACTTGAAAGCTTTCAGTTTCATTTGGTTAGTGGAAGAGCGGAACGATAAATTAATGTTTTAATGTTATGTAATTGCAATAATTGAAGTTTCCTCGGAATCTTAGCTAAATGGACGTCAACGGTTTTGTTAATTCTTGGCATAGGGTGGTAATATAGTGCGTGTGGGTTAATTACAGCCGATCACGAATTTCACAGAGCGCGTGAAAGGTATTTTCTGTTTGTTTTAATTGCGATCTCGGGTGACTGTTTGTAAATTGACGAACCCATCGAAGTATTGTCAAGAGGATTATTTTCACACATTCGATGAGTACTTTATGTTCTGCATGTTATTGATGATATCAATCAGACGAGTGTCGGCAGGTTCAATGTTTCCGCGACTGTAGTTATGTGTATGCCATCATTCCGCAATGATCTCATTAGTGTACTTTTGATTGAATAAAAATTAAATTCGTGAAGTTTTTTTCCCAGTTAATGCGACTCTGTGAGTCATAAGAGGAATAAAGGTTAATTTTGAAAATGTTTTGAGCTGTGATACTTTGCGGCCATCTTTGTTCTGTCACCATAGTATTTATATATGTAGTCGGCTGCGTCGGCGTTATTCATATGACAGGTCAATATTTTTACCTGTTGGTAAGTATTTTGGTTCCTGCAGACTGGCGTATTGTTTGCCTTCAGTAGTTGACGCTATTAGTGTTTTACGAAATCATGATTTATGTCCAAGCTAAATGTGGCAAGAATTTAACGAAGCATTTAAGGGTTTGCATATGCGAAAGTACAATGACTGCAATGGAACATATTGCATTGTATGCACCTACACAGGATCTGTATTGGTAGTTTATTGTATAGCAGTGGACCGCTCGAGGATCGTATTAGAAAAATGGACTTGAAAATTTAAAGCGAGGGAAATGTACGTAATGTAAACAGATTATTTATTAACGTCATTACGATAATTCATCTGTAGGCAATTTTCGCGGTATAGATGCAGTCAGGGCATACAGTTTCAATTGTATTTATGCGTAAATATAACACAACGCTGACATATCTAGTTTAATGAATACTTAAATTTAATCGGCCTTGTACAAATGCGTGATTTCTTCAACGTATGTTGGATGACGTTTCAAAAATGTCATATTACCGCCTTGAGCTACTGCTAAACTGCGTTATTTACTCACCCAGTTTGTTGTTTGGCCATCATGAGGTAGGCCTACATAAAATTATTCACAGAATCATGTTAGACGAAATGTAAAATCATGAATAATAATGCACTATTGTTTCATAACAGAAATAACTGTGCTGGGTTGCGTGCTCATTCATCTTACAACTGTGGTCGATGTTACGACCATTATACAATAGTGTATAATTCATGATTTTATATTTCGCCTAACACGATGTTGTGAGTACTTTTATGAACCTGGTGATGGTTAGACTGAAACTGGTTGTATACTAAAGTCTTGCATCAGGAGCTGAAGCTGGTAATGACATTTTTTTTCAAATTAAGAGCTATGGAGCCACCACCTCCTGAAAGTAAGGTGGATGAGATAAAAACTTGAAATTTAAGGCCATAATGTCGACACAAATTGACGCACTTATTTTCACAGTTTTGCACTTCCATCATTTCACTTTTGTAATGTAGGCCTACATCATGCACCCATTAAATTTCTATCTGGCAATCTGGCAGGTTCACCTTGTCATGCCTTGTCTGTCCATGGTACTCGGAGCAAACAACAAGAACGATCAGCAGAAGGATAATTGGTCTAAATCTTTCACAGTTAACTTGAGTGGCCTGTTATGTAGACAGTAACCATCCCTATTTCTCATATTCTAATTTTGTATGTGTATTTAAATGCACATTATTATATGCTTTTAAGTGCATACTATTGTTGCAAATATATGTAGTGAATGACAGTTATGATATTAAGCTCTCTATTTATGCTGGATTATCTTAGGGTCAAATTTGTAACTCATCTAACAGTCTTGTTTTGAAGCACAAGTGGGTTATTTAATGTTAAGTGGCCTAAACTCCGCACTTGACCATCTCCAGTTTTTATGAAATTTTTACAGGATGTACATATAGACCTTACATGAAGCACTGCCAAATTACAGCTTCATAAGTAGTATGGTGGGGCCACTAGTCACCTTTTCGTAAAGGCTCGTTTTTTACCAGTGCAACTGAAATGAATAAATGATCAATTTTGTTTTACCATTGTTGAGGATCTAAGAGACCTGTTGTGCTAAAACTTCGTGATCCTGTTCAACTGTTTTGGGTACAGTATCTTAGCTGTAAAACAAAAGTTCAAACTGTGGTAAATTCATCATAGTGTGCTATCAAAGTGGCCCATAAATCTTGTTGTACCAAATAAACTTACATTTATATTACATTAAAAAATACATGTACCAGTCTTACTCTTTATGGTTCCCAAGCCAAATATTTCAGTTCTTATTAATTCATTTGCTAAAATTTGTTACTAATAGCAATTATAGTTGATTCAAACAAGCTACAATATCGGTCCATTCTTGTTGCTGATGGAGCTGGAATGACAGAAATAATGTGTTGGTTTGGAATCCGACAAGCATCCTTCCTAGCTGGCCAATAGAATGAATGTGCAGGTCCATTATGGTGCATGAAACTGACTAAAACATCATTTTCTTCTTCTGAAACTTCAGACACATTACCAGTCCACCATTTTCCATCATATAGGCCTATATAGGCAATGTATTGGCCCAGTTGTAAGGCTGTAATATTTCTGAATGAAGCTGTTGCTTGACTTTGGTCAACATTTGCCACAAAAAAATTTGTATCATTGGATACTCTTCTAATATAAGCTTGCTTTTCATTTAATGGCACAAAATGGTGATTCTCTTTTGTTCCTGATACTGTGCATCCATTTTTGAACTTTGCTTCCTGCTCAGTTTTTAATGTTTCAGTTTCTTCTTTTAAAACAAAAATTAATTGGATTCCTCTAATATTCTTTGTGCAGTATTTAAACAAATCAGTTGGTGTCAAAATCTGGTCCTCGGATGGTCTTCGAAGGTTTGCTCTTGCTGCCAGGCGCTGTACAGTTCCTCCAATTTCATCACGTGGAGATTTTCCGTGGCTTCTAGCGAAAAAGTTCCAAAGTCATTTTGATGGTGGCAGAGATTCAGAAAATTTTTGAAGTTTTTGTACTGTGCTGCTGACCCATCATTCAAGTAGTAAATGTGTATGAAAGCAAGTACAGCAGTTGGATCATGTTTCAGTCTGTTGCTTATTATACAGTAGCTGATGCTGCTGATGTCCAAGTTATTTCTGAAGTACACAAAAAGTGGGTGAGAAGTTGCTTGGCTGTTATTCCAGTGAAAACTTTGAGCTGCATCCTGGGCAATGAAGGAATAATTGTCAGCAAAGTCCATTAATATGTCAGTTCAGTCAGCTTACAGCTTTCTTTTATGCATTTTAGGTGCTTGCTCTGGTGCTTTGAAAACATAATGATAGTGGAAAGTTCGTCAGTTTTTGAAATCAGATATTCAATAAAATCCTCGGTGGTCATCTGCTCAGTTTCTAATGTATCTTTACCAGAGTGCACATCACTGTCTGAACCCAATCGCATCATCTGGATCACTGTCTTCAAAACTACTTTCTAAAAACTGTTCCAGTAGTTCTTTCCCAGACAGATTTGATAGCGATGAAGCATGCAGTCTGTGGATTCCAAATTGCGCACTGTTTTAGCAATCGGACCCTTATAATCTTCTTTAATTGTAGTGCTTGCGAGCATAAGTTTCACATTTTGGTGTAAAATGCAAACACAGACTGAGTGGGTCCCTGCAGCACCCCCTGTGATGCACCATTTTGGACTCAATTCGCAAAATTTGGAAAATCCAATTTCAGGCCCATGCTGAAGTTGATGTGCAGCAAACATTTCTTTCGAATTATTCAGAAGGTATTTTTGCATCAAAACTTTCCTTCCTTCTATTCTAATTGATACACAGTCTTTTTTTTTTTTTTTTTTTTTTTTACCTGGACAAATTCGGCTAAATTCTCCATTCTGTAAAAATGTTACCAATCTTTCTTTTACAGCATCTTTAATCTTCTTGTGCCACTTATTCTTTGGCAGAGCTAATACACCATTTTCCGCCTGTAACTTCCTAGCTGCTTTTACCACCCTCTCTGAAACATCCAGCCTTGCAACGACAACGCGTCAGTTGCGACTTACTCTTAGACGTCCGGTTGACTGGGCGCAGAAGAGTGGTTTTAAGTTTTCCACTGAGAAGTCCGTATGTGTTCTTTTTCACCGTTCTCGTCGGATTTTAACCTTTCCCGAGTTGAGGACGAGGGACACTATTCTTACTTTTAAAGACACGGTGAGATTCCTGGGGCTCATTTTTTACTCGAAGCTTATGTGGTTACCTCATCTTAAAGACCTGAAACGATGGTCACTTGAGGCTCTAAGTATTTTAAAATGTCTCAGCCACAGTACACGGGGAGCCGACAGGACTCGTCTGCTCCAGTTTTACAGGGCGTTCGTGTGATCTCGGCTCGATTATTGGTGCACGGTGTACGGGTCTGCGAGGCTTTCTTACTTAAAGTTGTCGGACGTTGTGCACCACGAAGGGCTTCGGTTGCCCACTGGGGCATTCCGAACTAGCCCCGTACCGAGCCTCTGAGCAGAGGCCGGTGAACCGCCACTTCATATGTGGCGACGGTTACTTACGGTGCACCAGGCCTGTGAAACTTTGTCCACACCATACACACCTGCGTACTGTACCATTGCTCAGCGTCCTCTGGCACGGCTATTTCATTACCGGCAACGAGCGACGCAGCCCTGTGGGATTCGCGCACACGATAGCCTCGCTGCGATATCTGTGGCTGGTCTTCGTGTTTTACGTCGCGGTTGGAGCAGATTTCCCACCTCGGCTCCTCTGGCGACCCGAACTTATTTTAGATTTGACTACTTTTAAGAAAGATAGCACACCAGATTTTAGATTTGAATCTCTGTTTTTTAACATTTTAGATGTGTATCACAGTTTCACCGTCGTTTACACTGATGGCTCCAAACGAGAGAATTTCCTCGGCTGTTCTGTAGTGTTCCCCGATCACGTTACCCGGCTTCACCTCCCTGACGAATATACCATTTTCGCAGCGGAGCTCCGTGCGATCCTGAAGGCGCCGGTGCAGACGAATCGTGTTCGGGGCGATCGATTTCTTCTCTGCTCCGATTCTCTTAGTGCCTTACAATCACTGCAGAACCTGTACCCGACTGAGGAAATGGTCCAGCTGGTATACGACCAGCTGTACTTGCTCCAACAGCGGGATAAGGAGGTGTCCTGCTGCGTGCCCGGTCGTGTAGGAATATGGGGCAACGAATAGGCCGATCGGGCTGCCGAGGAGGCCTGCAGAGAGCAGGATGTGGCCCAGTGTCCTATTCCCTCGCACTCTGTCATCCCTGCACTCCACAGGAAGTGCACGGAGTTGTGGGAGGACGAATGGCTGGCGGTGACGGCCAATAAACTGCGGTCGGTGAAGTCGACCACTCGGCTGTGGCGTTCCTCCTGCCGGTTGCTCAGGCGGGAAGAGGTGGCCCTGCAAGGGCGGGAGCACAAGTTGATGGGGATCTGCCCTGTGTTTTAGCTAATGATGAGACGTGTGTGTCTAGGGTTTTGAAGTTTTGTGATGTGCCTGGAGTCTCACCTAAACTTTTAGGCTGGAGGTTTTAGTGTACTGCAGAGTGGCTGGCTCCTCCCTTTTTTCCTTGCGGTCAGCCAGCCACTTCCATCTGCTACATTGTTTTAGCTCCCTCTACCACTTTCTTCCTGTGTTGTCCGTGTTTTACTGCTGACGCCCTGCTTCCTCCGACGCTTCGATGTGGGTAGGCACATATTTTTCACACCTTGTTACCTGTGTTTTATGTTCTGTTTTATATTACTATTCCGAGTTTTTTCTTGACACCCGTCTCAATATGTTACTGAACGGGCGCTGAAGATCTTGCTGTCATGCACCCAAAAAACCCTCTACTACTACTACTACTACTACTACTACTCTGAAACACCCAATTCTTGCATTGTCTCTTTTACAGTCCAGCTTAGTGGTACTAATGTCAGTATTTGCAGTTTCTCAGGCTACCTTGACAATTGCAACTTCTCTTTCAGGTTTTTAATCAGCTGCTTATAATCTTCACAGTCACAACGTGCCTTGCTTGTACTAGGTGTTTGAAGACCTTTTGGGCCGAATCCTCCAGCACCGGCAATGTTATTCGCAATTTGCTCTCGAGCTTCGCGAATTTTTATTTTCCGTAACCTTTCACATCCCTTTTTGATACACTCTAAAATTTTAGAGTGGACACCCCAAAAGCATTTAGACTTGAATCGATTGATACTTCTGGATGTGCTTGATCTTCTGACTGCTTTGAAGTTGACTGATTTTTCTGCTTTTTGTGCTAAAAATTGTTTTCTGCAAGTTGGACAGATCTTCTGACTAGGTTTCACATTGCTCTTAGTCACGGCTTGTAATGGTTTTGCTGTTTCCACATTGACAATCTGTAAATCCTTTTTAACAGAATGTTCTTTGCACCAAAAGGATTAAAAGATCTCTCTAGAAAGTCATATTTGTCCACAAGTATTGCTTTGTGATGAAAGCATATTTGTGCATTTCCGGTAAGACATATGTCGCTTCATTGCTTTATTAATTCCTGTTGCTCTACTGAAAATTCTTCGATTGGAATGAAGCCTTGTTGTTGTGTGTGTGTTTTCAGATGACGTGCAGAATTATCTGCAAGGCCAATTACATACGGTACTGTAACCTCGTGGATATCCATTACACTACAATTAAATTTATGCTTCCAATTGTCATTTGTTTCAATATTAGATAAAGTAGAAGTTGTGTATATTTCCAACTGAAAAATATTAAACATAGATAATGGGAACTTCCTTGAGAATACAACAGAAAAAAATTAAATAACGTGATAAACATTTCTAGAGTGTCACCCCGTACCTTAAAATAATGTTTACTTACCGAAAAAAGATGTTTATCCAGTAATGGCAACACACTTTACATCATTTAAAAAGGCACACGCATCATCTGAACACTCTTCACTGCACAACAGTGTGCTTCAGACTGATTGTTGAAGCATGTTACCAAACTCCATTGTTGACACTAAACTGGTCTGTCTGCAAAATAAAAACAACTTTTTCTGATCAGACAAGGTGAGCTCAGATAACTCAGTTATTATTTGTGCAATCCGGGTGCCACTGGCAGAGCTTTGACATGCTGACAGGTTGCAGATAACTAAAGTATCAGCTTCAGAAAACTATTCTTTCAGTAGATGCGTGGCAATAAAGTATAGTCAAAATATGGTACTGCAAGATTTATGAGCCGCTTTGATAGCACACTATGATGAATTTACCATAGTTTGACCTTTTGTTTTACAGCTAAGATATTGTACCCAAATGTTGAACAGGATCACAAAGTTTCAGCATGGCAGGTCTCTTAGATCCCGAGTAATGGTAAATCAAAGTTGATCATTTAAAGTCACTACATCGAGAAATGTAATGTAATGAAAATATAAGTTTACTTGTTCTTAAATGCAAAGTCTCCAAAATAAAAACAACTTTTTCTGATCAAACAAGGTGAGCTCTTTCCAGTGGTGCCGACAAAAATCAAATTTGAGTGACCCCTTTTGAGATATGACCTTTTGAAAGTGAACCAACATTGATTGATTAAATTTGAACTTCGATAACTGGGTTATTATTTGATGCCACTCGCAGAGCTTTATGACGTGCAGGCAGGCTGCAGATAACCAAAGTATTAGCTTCAGAAATCTACTCTTTCAGTAGATATAATGCAATAAAATATAGCCAAAATTTGGTACGACGAGATTTATGAGCAACTTTGATAACACACTATGATGAATTTACCGTAGTTTGACCTTTTGTACTACAACTAAGCTATCGTATCCAAAAAGCTGAACAGGATCACAAAGTTGATCATTTATTCATTTCAGTTGCAATGTCAAAAAACGAGCCTTCGTGAAAAGGTGGCTAGTGGCCCAACCGTACTACTTATGAAGCTGTAAGTACATCCTGTAAACATTTCATCGAAATTGGAGATGGTCGAGTGGGGACCCTTACGCCACTTGATATGGAATGACCCCCTAACTTTTTTCCTGGTATACGCATACGTGCTACATTTCTTTGGACTGTAATGAAATACAAGTGGGAGTAGATGTTGTCATAGTATATTAACTGCATATCTGCCATACTGTTCTAAATAGCTCTCTCGTGAAGAATGTGTAGTACTTGTTTTTGAACATACTTTGCTGGTATGGTCCTACCATGTCAAGGGTTTATCAACAACACCCAGGAATTAGTAATTCCCGGTCTGCCCCCGGTAGCTGAGTGGTCGGCGTGACGGACTGTCAATCCCGAGGGCCCGGGTTCGATTCCCGGCTGGGTCGGAGATTTTCTCCGCTCAGGGACGCGCGAGTCGCCGAAGTGGCATCAAATTGAAAGACTTGCACCTGGCGAGTGGTCTACCCGACGGGAGGCCCTCGTCACGTGACGTTATTACAGTTATTCCCTATTTCACTGAGATCTGAGTTACATAATTCTAGACATACGTTGTAAGTGTTGTAGTTTTATTTGCTTGTAATTGTATCTAATCTAATCTTATTTGCACTTACAAAGAAGTTGTTTAGCGATTACTGGAGCCTGGGATACCATCTGTCAGCTCTGACCAATAATGTCATCACAGTGCCGGAAATCCCTGTTTCGAGCATATCTGACGTGGCAACCAAAACATAGATCGTATTGCCTGCAAATACAAATGCTATGTGAACCAATATGCAGACTAAAGCCAATTAAATTAGTGGGACCCATGGGAAAAGGTTTTGTGTGGGGACAGACTAAAAATTCAATAATAATAAAACACCATTCGAGACCCAACACAAGTAAAAAACGAAACAATCTAAACTGCCAGAAAAATAAAATCTAACAAAACTATACTAAACACACCATAAGATAATGGTATCCCAATCTCCAGTTCTGCTATATAGCTCAATCCTAGAGTGAAAGTGCAGTTGCAGTGTCGGTGGCTTTTCTGTTGCATACTGCAGTCAGTAACAGTATGCATGGTGAATGATGGGAAGTGGACGTGATGAGTGATGAGCCAGATAGAACAAAGAAACCCACGAGAAAATAGTTTTGAATAATCTTTGTAATGGGATCAGTGTTTATTAATGATAGTCACATGTTTGATATAGTATTAAGAAACATTGATCCACATACCTTCTCCCATGATTTAAATAAAAAGTGATCCACCCACTCAATGGTGTGCACAATATATCCATTGTGCTACCGTGTAATTTCACACACTTTGGCACATCGTGATGACTGTAGCACACCAAATGACACAATAACATTCCTCACACACACATCGCCACCACATAATTAAACTGCTAGAACACACCAGCTTTTCATACACAGTACCGTCTACAACATTATTTCACTTCCACTCTGAAATACACACAACGTGACTCGATAATGTCACACAAAACCTTGAATCACGGCACAAGTACGTCAACGGTCAGAGCAGACGGGTGGTGCCTCACAACCGGTATGCCCGCTGTTTTCACTGAAATATTTATAAACCTGCCTCGGATTCTCAGAGATGCTCGATTCCAGGTCTTCTGCTGGGTCACTTTTTCCTGCGACTGAAGTATCGTACGCAAACCCGCTCGAAGAGCCGTGCGTGTTAAAGTACCGCTTCCGTGATGGGGAGGTGTACTGGCCTAGATCGAATCTGCCTGTCGGATTAATGACGAGGAGCGGTGTGTCGGTTAGCCTGGGTCCTGGATACGGTTTTTAGCTGGTTCCCCACATCCCACTAGGCTACAACTGATGCTTCGGGTACCTGAAACTTTATTGGCTGTAAGTTACAGTGTTTGTTTACGGAGTTACACTTATTTTATGCTTTACTTCTACACACTGCTATCTGTTTTGCACAAATGATATGTCAGCTCCTTTTCCCCTGATACTGTAAGTTTAGTTTGTGTATTTGTCTGTAGTGACACGCACAATCGGTGCCTTTGAAAGTTCCAGGAAAACAACACAGGCTCTTCTTCGCTCATCCAATGCCCCAATAACATAAGCTACAATGTTACCTGTGACTGTATTGGTAGCCTTACAGCTTCTAAAGCCCGTGCTGTGCCTCATTGATCACGTTACTCTTCCCTATAAAAAGCAATATTGTATTTTATTCTGTTCATCTTATATCATACATTTTGCAGATAAGCTGATCATATTGTACACAAAGCGTGTCGGCTGTTCTCTTATGATGTACATAATTACTTACTTCTCTAATGTTATTTTTTGAAGCACAGTTTTCGGTTGAGCACAGTTACATTAAATTGTTTTTCTTATGATGTACCACAACTTAGTGTCTAAATTTCCTGGGAATTAAACATTCACACTGTTCAAATGATCATCCCATTATTCATAAATTCGTCCATTGAATAATAGCATTTTTCCACCAGAAGATTGTGTAGTTTCCTCTTCAGTGAACCTGTCTCCATGTCCATTACATGCCTACCCTCAAGTTTGTTATAGATTTTCGTTCTCTTGTACTGGTGTGTGTGTGTGTGTTTTTGGAGTTTCAGATGGTTTTTTTGTGTCCCGTGTTGTACGTATGTTTGAAATGATTTTCTGCAGTTGATGTAACTGATGAATGCAGGTGATTTGACAGGTCAAGGCATGGACAGGGATTCCACTGTTGCCACCTCCGAGCAAAAGTTGCAGTATGTGCACACGTGCTATGCGCTTGAAGAAAGTGTGAATCCTAAAATTATTTCCTTCGCTCGCGTGTGTAGAGTTTATGACGTAGCACGACAATCGGAGATGACAACTTTCAAGAGATGGAATAGAAATTCACCAAATAATGTGCTACGATCACATTTAATTCTTACATTGGCAGTGACATTCACAGCAGATTGCTTTGAACACTACTGAATGCTCGTCGGTTGTCAGAAAATGCTTGACGTACATGCAGACAATGAGCCTTAAGGGGACCACAGCCTGCCTATCTAACCCGTGTTAATTTAGGCAAGTATTTGACCCATTTCCAAAAAAACTGTTTGATGCAGGACCTTAATATTTTTACTGTATGTTACATGATGACAATAAAGTCAACTGTACTAAAATCTACTGTATCCTTTGTATAATTTTTAAGAAATACTTTTTTAAATTTATTAACAAAAAATATTAAGTTTTTTCTGCAGAAAATATTTTTTTGTGGACTTCCAATAGGGTAATATTAATGATTGTAGTACCAGAGATGGCTTTTTATGTTATGCAGAGTCTCTGAAAATTTCATTCATTTATCTATGATACTTTCTGATATAATGGGGCATATGCACTGAAGATTTTAGTTTGCAGGAAATCGACTTGAAAGAAAAAACTTTTGAAATTTGTTACTTACAGTTAAACTGTCCTGCTGCATATGATGGCCCTTCTTTGGCCTCTAGCAGGTTTTCCAGCTTCTTTTTCACCTTCCTGGATGTTTGTCTTGCTTTGTTGGCCGTATTAGGTGCAGACCTGTCTGCATCGGCTATCCTCATTTTATCGCAATGCTGCAGTCCAGTCATCATAATTTCGCCAGGATTAATTCCCAGCTTTTTCAGTACCCAACACTTTCCAATACCACCACAACTGAATGTAACAACAGCATCATGAACTCCTAGTTTCATTGTATGCATGCCTACAAAATACAGTTTTAGGGAGGCAGTTCCAAATTATGCTGTTGAAACTTTCATTTGGGTTCTGTCTCTGCCCATGCAGACATTTCCTTAGATGGTCACGGTGAGCCAAGTCTCTGAAAATAGGTTTAATTGCTGTAATAACAGCAGCAGGAAGAGAATGCTGGTGAGAATAAGATTCTCCAGTTGCTTGAGCCCTACTGTATTTCCACCACGAATTTTCTCCTGACGGACACAATCCATGACATAGCTTATCAGCAGTAGAGGACTTATGGAAGAATATGGCCCAAACACCTCTCTTCATTCCCTCCAGATTTTCTTTATTTCTCCTAATTGCGTGCCCCTTGAACAAAAATAACCACGTGTTTGAAAGCGTGTTGTTTACAAACAGCAGAAACAAAAGAATACCGACTGTTGCGTTCCAAGGCACATAAACACGTGTCGTAGGAAAATGCTCGAAAAAAATGTTTTTCAGCAAAATCCTTTTCACAGTACTTAAATAAAACCTTAATCTATTGAAATATGATGAAAATCGATTTTTTTCAGCCTGAACCACAGTGTGGTCCCCTTAACTTGACCACCATTGTTCGCTGCTCCATCTACAGCTGGGAATTACTGTGTAAAAACAATGATCTGAAATACGAACAACACAGATGTATGTAATATTTTTATGTTCTTGAAAATTGGTCTACAGGATGTTTTTATAGAGGTATTACAACATATCGCTAATGATTCGTCTTTGAAGTAGCAGGATTCATGATGAGACATGAATCCCCCCCCAAAAAAACCATATCTAACAATGGCTTCAGAAGTTGCTGTTGTACACCATTTCCTTACTGCACATTGCAAAAACAAGGCTGTCTAATTTAGTAGCTAAATAATTTGTGTGTTTGCCAGCTTACATTTTTGTCAAAGTTTAGTCCCAAGAATTTGATGGACTGAGCTGCTCCCATAACTTGATTTTTATGTAGGGTACTGATGTTACTGATCTGTGATTGGTTGGTTTTAAATTGTGTAGAGTGTCTTTGAGATGTTAAGTTTAAGATTGTCCTATTGAAGCTGTGCACTTAGATTGTTTAGTGTGTTTGACACTGTTCAGAATTTCTCTCCCATTTCCTTATTCAATAAGTAATGCGGTATTGTTGGCAAATGTGAGTGGTTGGACAAATAACTCATTTCTGTTAGAGGAACAAGATTGACTCTAAGATAGAGCCCTGAGGAACGCTTTGAAATCATATTCCACTGATTTATAATTGAAGACTTGAAATAAAAAAAAGGCTCTTAGTGCCAAAATCATGAATTTGAGGAAAATTAGTTTTAAGTATGCTAGATAATTATTGGTCATAATTGTACTGCCCTGTTTTTAATGTATTTTATTTGAAAGTTAAGCATAATATGGATCTAGTTTCCAAAGCAAGTTACAGACATTGTATTATAAAAGTATGGAAAAACATTCTGAAAGTAGAAATACGATGAAAAGCTCTTAAGTGCCACAGTTCAGTACTCAGCAAAAAGATTGTAAAAGTTCATTCTGATTTTATAAAACAGTGTATGGTCATTATTTGTCAGGTGCTGCATCGTTTCAATCAAATATTTCTTTTCTTTGCAGATGTGGCTTGTACATCCAGGGCAGGTAGCTCCAGTTTTTCGACGTCTTGCACTAGTTCAACTTTTCTCAAAATGACGATGTCTTCCCAAGCTTCTCCTGGTCTTAACTGCATGTGCCTTATGTTTGTCTAATCAGAGCCACTGTACTTTAAATATTTTTAGATTGCTGTGTTTGCATTACAATATGCTGCTTTCTAGGAATATAAGAAATCAGATTACTTTATTTTACTGACGATAAATGATATCGAGCTCTTTAAGTCTTCTGGAACAATACATTTGTTATCTCAAGAATTACCATTCTGTCCAGTTATTGTTAAGTGTAAGTTAGTGTATAAAAATGGGACTTACCCCTGTGCTGTGTGAGCTTTTGCAGGAATACATTTATCACACGGACTTATGAATTCATTCCATCCCTCGATGTTTCAGTTTTTTCCTCATTGCTGTGACAGTTCTTTCTCCTTTATACATCTTTCCTGTCCACTCAAACTGTTATGAACATCCACTGCCTCTTTCATTTTATCTAGCACAGAGGAGTAAACGCATAGAGCATATAGCGTGTTGTATGCTAACAGCATTGGCTGTTAACCCTATGCCATCTGTTGATTGCATTTGGTACTACTTTTTTAATGTGGCAGCGAGCCTTTTATATGTTATTGGGTTTGAAATGTCCCACTTCACCCTAAACTTTAAAATCCCTTATTATGGCCCTTGGACTTCGTAATGATGTGGAGCATATCAGATTAATAAAAGGTGTCTATACAAGATACATTACACAAAATATTACACGACTTTTTTTTTGGGAGTTGGGGAAATAACCCACTTTTTTTTTCCCCCATCAGTCTACTGACTGGTTTGATGCGGCCCGCCACGAATTCCTTTACTGTGCTAACCTCTTCATCTCAGAGTAGCACTTGCAACCTACGTCCTCAATTATTTGCTTGACGTATTCCAATCTCTGTCTTCCTCTACAGTTTTTGCCCTCTACAGCTCCCTCTAGTACCATGGAAGTCATTCCTTCATGTCTTAGCAGATGTCCTATCATCCTGTCCCTTCTCCTTATCAGTGTTTTCCACATATTCCTTTCCTCTCCGATTCTGCGTAGAACCCCCTCATTCCTTACCTTATCAGTCCACCTAATTTTCAACATTCGTCTATAGCACCACATCTCAAATGCTTCGATTCTCTTCTGTTCCGGTTTTCCTACAGTCCGTGTTTCGCTACCATACAATGCTGTACTCCAGACGTACATCCTCAGAAATTTCTTCCTCAAATTAAGGCCGGTATTTGATATTAGTAGACTTCTCTTGGCCAGAAATGCCTTTTTTGCCATAGCGAGTCTGCTTTTGATGTCCTCCTTGCTCCGTCCATCATTGGTTATTTTACTGCCTAGGTAGCAGAATTCCTTAACTTCATTGACTTCGTGACCATCAATCCTGATGTTAAGTTTCTCGCTGTTCTCATTTCTACTACTTCTCATTACCTTCGTCTTTCTCCGATTTACTCTCAAACCATACTGTGTACTCATTACACTGTTCATTCCGTTCAGCAGATCTTCTTCACTTTCACTCAGGATAGCAATGCCATCAGCGAATCGTATCATTGATATCCTTTCACCTTGTATTTTAATTCCACTCCTGAACCTTTCTTTTATTTCCATCATTGCTTCCTCGATGTACAGATTGAAGAGTAGGGGCGAAAGGCTACAGCCTTGTCTTACGCCCTTCTTAATACGAGCACTTCGTTCTTGATCGTCCACTCTTATTATTCCCTCTTGGTTGTTGTACATATTGTATATGACCCGTCTCTCCCTATAGCTTACCCCTACTTTTTTCAGAATCTCGAACAGCTTGCACCATTTTTTATTGTCGAACGCTTTTTCCAGGTCGACAAATCCTATGAAAGTGTCTTGATTTTTCTTAAGCCTTGCTTCCATTATTAGCCGTAACGTCAGAATTGCCTCTCTCGTCCCTTTACTTTTCCTAAAGCCAAACTGATCGTCACCTAGCGCATTCTCAATTTTCTTTTCCATTCTTCTATATATTATTCTTGTAAGCAGCTTCGATGCATGAGCTGTTAAGCTGATTGTGCGGATGATGCTTTTCCGAAAGTCAGATGGTATGTCGCCAGACTCGTATATTCTACACACCAACGTGAATAGTCGTTTTGTTGCCACTTCCCCCAATGATTTTAGAAATTCTGATGGAATGTTAGCTATCCCTTCTGCCTTATTTGACCGTAACTCCTCCAAAGGTCTTTTAAATTCCGATTCTAATACTGGATCACCTATCTCTTCTAAATCCTCCTGTTTCTTCTTCTATCACATCAGACAAATCTTCACCCTCATAGAGGCTTTCAATGTATTCTTTCTGCTCTCTCCTCTGCATTTAACAGTGGAATTCCAGTTGCACTCTTGATGTTACCACCGTTGCTTTTAATGTCACCAAAGGTTGTTTTGACTTTCCTGTATGCCGAGTCTGTCCTTCAGGCAATCATACATTTTTCGATGTCTTCACATTTTTCCTGCAGCCATTTCGTCTTAGCTTCCCTGCACTTCCTATTTATTTCATTCCTCAGCGACTTGTATTTCTGTATTCCTGATTTTCCCGGAACATGTTTGTACTTCCTCCTTTCATCAATCAACTGAAGTATTTCTTCTGTTACCCATGGTTTCTTCGCAGCTACCTTCTTTGTACCTATGTTTTCCTTCCCAACTTCTGTGATGGCCCTTTTTAGAGATGTCCATTCCTCTTCAACTGTACTGCCTACTGCGCTATTCCTTATTGCTGTATCTATAGCGTTAGAGAACTTCAAACATATCTAGTCATTCCTTAGTACTTCCGTATCCCAGTTCATTGCATATTGATTCTTCCTGACTAATGTCTTGAACTTCATCCTACTCTTTATCATTACTGTATTGTGATCTGAGTGTGTCTGCTCCTGGGTGCGCCTTACAATGCAGTATCTGATTTCGGAATCTCTGTCTGACCGTGATGTAATCTAATTGAAATCTTCCCGTATCTCCCGGCCTTTTCCAAGTATGCCTCCTCCTCTTATGATTCTTGAACAGGGTATTCGCTATTACTAGCTGAAACTTGTTACAGAACTCAATTAGTCTTTCTCCTCTTTCATTCCTCGTCCCAAGCCCATGTTGTCCTGTAACCTTTTCTTCTACTCCTTCCCCTACAACTGCATTCCAGTCGCCCATGACTATTAGATTTTCGTCCCCCTTTACATACTGCATTACCCTTTCAATATCCTCATACACTTTCTCTATCTGTTCATCTTCAGCTTGCGACGTCGGCATGTATACCTGAACTATCGTTGTCGGTGTTGGTCTGCTGTCGATTCTGATTAGAACAACCCGGTCACTGAACTGTTCACAGTAACACACCCTCTGCCCTACCTCCCTGTTCATAACGAATCCTACACCTGTTATACTATTTTCTGCTGCTGTTGATATTACCCGATACTCATCTGACCAGAAATCCTTGTCTTCCTTCCACTTCACTTCACTGACCCCTACTATATCTAGATTGAGCCTTTGCATTTCCCTTTTCAGATTTTCTAGTTTCCCTACCACGTTCAAGCTTCTGACATTCCACGCCCCGACTCGTAGAATGTTATCCTTTGGTTGGTTATTCAACCTTTTTCTCATGGTAACCTCCCCCTTGGCAGTCCCCTCCCAGAGATCCGAATGGGGGACTATTCCGGAATGTTTTGCCAATGGAGAGATCATGACGACACTTGAAACTTCCTGGCAGATTAAAACTGTGTGCCCGACCGAGACTCGAACTAGGGGCCTTTGCCTTTCGTGGGCAAGTGCTCTACCATCTGAGCTACCTAAGCACGACTCACGCCCGGTACTCACAGCTTTACTTCTGCCAGTACCTCCTCTCCTTTCTTTCAGGAGTGCTAGTTCTGCAGGTTCGCAGGAGAGCTTCAGTAAAGTTTGGAATGTAGGAGACGAGGTACTGGCAGAAGTAAAGCTGTGAGTACCGGGCGTGAGTCGTGCTTCGGTAGCTCAGTTGGTAGAGCACTTGCCCACGAAAGGCAAAGGTCCCGAGTTCGAGTCTCGGTCGGGCACACAGTTTTAATCTGCCAGGAAGTTTCATATCAGTGCACACTCCGCTGCAGAGTGAAAATCTCATTCTGGAAACATCCCCCAGGCTGTGGCTAAGCCATGTCTCCGCAATATCTTTTCTTTCAGGAGTGCTAGTTCTGCAGGTTCGCAGGAGAGCTTCTGTAAAGTTAGGAATGTAGGAGATGAGGTACTGGCACAAGTAAAGCTGTGAGTTCCAGGCGTGAGTCATGCTTCGGTAGCTCAGATGGTAGAGCACTTGCCCGCGAAAGGCAAAGGTCCCGAGGTCGATTACAGGCCACATGTCCTGTGGATACGTGTTTTTTATGCAGTGGTTTCCATTGCCTTCTGCATCCTCATGTCGTTGATCATTGCTGATTGTTCCGCCTTTAGGGGCAGTTTCCCACCCCTAGGACAAGAGAGCGCCCTGAACCTCTATCCGCTCCTATGCCCTCTTTGACAAGGCCGTTGGCAGAATGAGGCTGACTTCTTATGCCGGAAGTCTTCGGCCGCCAATGCTGATTATTTATCAAAATTTAGGCAGTGGCGGGGATCGAACCTGGGACCGAAGACGTTTTGATTATGAATCAAAGACGCTACCCCTAGACCACCTGTACATCCCACTTACTATATCCAAAAATTCATCTAATGAGTAGAAGGAGTTGCCATTAAGAAATTCTTTTAAATGCTATATCGCTATTTGTCAGACTTTTGATGCTATTAGGTAAGTGACCAAAGACTTTTGTGGCAGCATAATTTACCCCCTTCTGAGCCAAAGTTAGATTTAACCTTGAGTAGTGAAGATGATCCTTTCTGCTAGTGTTTTAGCCATGTGCACTGCTATTACTTTTGAATTCGTTCGGATTGTTAATAACAAATTTCATAAGTGAATATATTGTGAGGCTACAGTGAATATTCCTAGCCCTTTAAATAAGTGTCTGCAAGATGATCTTGGATGAGCTCCAGCAATTATTCTGATTACGCGGTTTTGTGCAGTGAACACTATTTTAGTCAATGATCGGTTACCCCAGAATATGACGCCATACGAAAGCAGAGAATGAAAATAGGCGTGGTAAGCTAATTTACTCAGATGTATATCGCCAAAATTTGCAGTGACCCTAATAGCATAAGTAGCTGAACTCAAACGTTTCAGCAGATCCTCAGTGTGTTTTTTCCAGTTTAACCTCCCATCAATTAGATGTTATGATTGCCTTTTGCTTCCTGTTTTTCAAATAAGTCCTGAGCCGTTGCTCAGCGCTTTAACTTATGCCGTGCCTGTCTATTTTAAGCAGCATCGTGGAGTAATTCGCTGAATTGAATGTTTTTGTAAGATTGCAAAAGATACCGGCCAGTCAACTGCTTTTGTCTAGTGATGAGGTGATTTTTTTCCAGTGAATCTATTAAATGCCTTCAAGGTACTTTTCTCTTCTTGGAATACAAAATAGCTGTTAAGAATAAGGTCATGTTTTGAGGTACAATGCAATGGATAAGGCTGGGATGACAAGAGATAAGATGGTAATTTTCCATGTCCTCTTTTAATACTTTTTTGTGTAGTGGTTTTACATCTGCATATCAGTACTTACGTACATCAAAGAGTTTGGCTTGTTCAGATGATTGATTATTAAATATAGAGAGTGTGCTGTCTTATCATACACAGTTTTAGTTACCTGGATATTTGATTCCTTTTTTCAGCGTTTTTGTTTTTTCACAATGTCTTCAGTTGAAACTACTAAATGTCACAAGGGGGCCACTATTCTGGTCTAGGCCAAAGAAATTCTTGCTGTAATCACGTCTATTAGATTTTGCTGGGTTTATAATAAATTTATTGAAGATTGAGATATTGAAACAGGGTTAACAATAGTGTAGTTGTTTTATTTATTTTTTATGCCACAGATTTATTTTTATGCCCTAAAATCAACTTAGTTGACATTCTTTTGGCAGCTGGTAGTTTTAACACCACTTTTTAATTTAACTTTGGAATGTTTCATATGGTTAATTGTCATGGTTTTTGTGTTTCAGCTCTTTATGTAGCTCTTGTTTGCTTGAACTAGATATTCTTAACCCTGGAGTAATCCTGAGTAGTTTACTTTGACTTTTCTTTGCCAGGTACTATGTGGTTGTAATTCATTGAATAACTCTAGAAAACTTTTTAGAAATTTATCAAAGTTATTGGTGCTTGAAAACACTATTATCTGTGGGCCATTTTAGCTGCATCTATTTTATTACTGTACTATTTTCAGAGTAAGTAAACTACTACAAGAAATTCAAATAGTTCGGAATGAGAAACAGGTGTGCCTATGAATATGTGTTTGGTCTGTATTAGGTCATACATGCTGCACATGAAAAGCCGCTAACATATTGAATTATTCTTTAAACTTGGGAAGATTTCTTTATCTGCGTCCAGTCTCGAAAAAATGGATTGTATATAACATACTGTTTCAGTTGCACAACAATGAAATATTCATAACACCCCTTGTATCTCATGAATGGTTTGAGATATTGAAAGGAAATTTTGATAAATTATAGCATGATAAGAGAGAGTATTTTGTCATATGGTTAATTTGCGAAACGTGTTTACCTACCACAGTGTTGAAGTATTTACAGACTTTTTCAATGAAACAATGATTTTTATGTGCCATTGGTAGGAAGAGAAACAACAGTTGTAGTGGGTTTCGTAACAACATAGGTGAAAGAATTATTAGTTTAATTTTATAACGAGAATGAGCTTTTCATAAATTGATCAGCCTTATGCCAGCTGCAGATTTATTATTAAATTGTTTCAGGATTCTGTCACAATTACAACTGCACTGAAATGTTGGAGAGATGAATATCTGTAAACCCTAAAATAAGCAAATCAAACATGACATGAAGGGAAGATAGGTATTAATGAAATATTTTTTTAGGGGGTTAGCCAAACGTACAACCATCAGCAAATTAATAAGATATAAGAACTCTAGCCAAGAAAGTTGAAAAAACACCACCATTATTTATGGCGTAAATGAGTTAAAATAACCTTTATGCCTCAAAACAACTACCTGATACCATAACGAGATACGAGAAATCAAAATAATCAAAAATATGTCTTATTGATGATGACTTGAATTAAACTACATAGCCCAATCCCAAAGAAAGCAGGTGTTGACAGATGTGAAAACTACCGAACTATCAGTTTAATAAGTGACAGCTGCAAAATACTAACACGAATTCTTTACAGACAAATGGAAGAACTGGTAGAAGCTGACCTCGGGGAGTATAAGTTTGGATTCCATAAAAATGTTGGAACACGTGAGGCAGTACTGACCTTACGACTTATCTTAGAAGAAAGTTTAAGGAAAGGCAAACCTACATTTCTAGCATTTGTAGACTTAGAGAAAGCTTTTGACAATGTTGACTGGAATACTCTCTTCCAAATTCTGAAGGTGGCAGGGGTAAAATACAGGGAGCAAAAGGCTATTTACAATTTGTAGAGAAACCAGATGGCAGTTATATGAGTCGAGGGACATGAAAGGGAAGCAGTGGTTGGGAAGGGAGTGAGACAGGGTTGTAGCCTCTCCCCGATGTTATTCAATCTGTATATTGAGCAAGCAGTAAAGGAAACGAAAGAAAAATTCGGAGTAGGTATTAAAATCCATGGAGAGGAAATAAAAACTTTGAGGTTCGCCGATGACATTGTAATTCTGTCAGAGACAGCAAAGCAGTTGAACATAAACAAAAGCAAATAGAGGATAACGGAATGTAGTCGAATTAACTCGGGTGATGCTGAGGGAATTAGATTAGGAAATGACACTTAAAGTAATAAAGGAGTTTTGCTATTTGTGGAGCAAAATAACTGATGATGGTCGAAGTAGAGAGGATATAAAATGTAGACTGGCAATGGGAAGGAAAGCGTTTCTGAAGAAGAGAAATTTGTTAACATCGAGTGTAGATTTAAGTGTCAGGAAGTCGTTTCTGGAAGTATTTGGAGTGTAGCAATGTATGGAAGTGAAACGTGGACGATAAATAGTTTAGACAAGAAGAGAATAGAAGCTTTTGAAATGTGGTGCTACAGAAGAATGCTGAAGATTAGATGGGTAGATCACATAACTAATGGGGAGGTATTGAATAGGATTGAGGAGAAGAGGAGTTTGTGGCACAACTTGACTAGAAGAAGGGATCGGTTGGTAGGACATGTTCTGAGGCATCAAGGGATCACAAATTTAGTACTGGAGGGCAGCGTGGAGGGTAAAAATCGTAGAGGCAGACCAAGAGATGAATACACTAAGCAGATTCAGAAGGATGTAGGTTGCAGTAGGTACTGGGAGATGAAAAAGCTTACACAGGATAGAGTAGCATGGAGAGCTGCATCAAACCAGTCTCAGGACTGAAGACCACAACAACAACAACATCAACCACCCAATACAACTACTGCCTGATACCAGAACAGATCGTATATGTATTCTTGCCAGTATACACCTGTTCATTGCATTTTTCTATTACAGTTCAGTGCACTTAAACAACCGTACACGTTTCTAAGACTCAAAATGCTGTGTGGGCAACACAACAGCTAATGGTATCGTATAAGTCTGCAGCTGCTGTGAAACATTTTGTCGAGATTTAGAGCATTAAATCTGTTCTTGGAGCTTGTGCTTACAGCCCACTCATAAACGTAAGTACGCAATTGATTCACAAACTGCATTCGTTCTGACAACCTACAGAATTGCACTTTTTCCACACCATTGTAATTTCATTGCCCTAATGTGGCTAGCAGGTAGGAGCCTCAGATTTTCCCTTTTACAGTAGTGCAATCCGCGAGATGCGTTACAGATGTGTGAGGAGTCCCGTTACTGAGCATCGAGCCCCGTCTCGTGCGTCACGTCAAAATGTTACACAGTGGGTCGTGTGAGTAAACGTGAGAGTATTATCCAGAAGAGATTCTCAGGGCAGAAGAACATTCTCAGAGTAAGTTTTTAATTTCGTACGAATAAAAAGTTCAGAGCATATTTTCTGACTAGGGAGTGCTTCTTCGTTACCTCCCCACCTTTTGAATCAGTTCTCAGCGAGGTGATTAAAGTCTGACCTCTTTGGTTCTCATGTTGTTTGCATTTGTATGCCTTAAGTTTGTTGTGATTGTTTGTGAAGTGAAAGTGTGTGTTGTGTTCACAAGTTGGAGGACTCGGAATTGCACTGGTTAGCATAATAAAAGATTATCCAGTTATTGTCCCCAAATCTCAAATTCCTATTGCTAGGGAAAAGGAAAATCTGATAGCTTTACACAAATTCATTTATGACACGTGTCAAGTTTTGGAAAAGACATTACAGATAGTCACATATTTTTTTTAAAAAAGTGCACAGTATGAAGCATGATTTAAGTGTAAAATGGATTCAAAGAAGACAAGGAATGTGAAATAATATTAAAAAAGTGGGAGGACTTTTTTGATGGGATGACTGCAACCCTACGATACACCGTTAGCATTCCTGATAAGTTCTTCCTCCCCACCCCTCATTTATTATTATGTGCTTAACACATTTTTATTATAAATTAGCAAACTATTTGTTTTTATTCTGCATAAATGAAATGACATTTGGGAAAAGTTGACGATCTGTGATGAGGGTTAAGAATCTGCATCACACCTAATCTTCGAATGCGTGGCATTGGAGAGTAAAAGATACAGAATCTTTGAGACAACTAGACCTGAAGAAATTGTGTCTAACAAAAAACTGTTAAAGGGGCTCCTTGCACTATTTGAGGGCATTGGTTGGCTTTACTGGATATACAGGGAGTTTCAGTGTGGGCAGCGGCAGGTTAGACCTAAGATGTTTTAGCTTCCCTGTCAGAATCAAATCAAAAGTTGACTATATTTTCAGTAAACCTAGTGCATTGGAGCATGCATCAAATTGGACAGACCCCTTCCATGTTCTGCATAATCCTGCTTGCTACATGTACTCATTTCAAAAAAAGTTGTGACACACACTACTACTGTTTTCCTTTTTTGTTTGTTTCAGGGGCTTTTGCAGTAGGGGCGTCAGCATCGAAAAGTGTGCCGTACCCTGATGGTAATTTCAAAGTTGTGGTATCCCACAATTCTGATACTATTTTCTTTGATCCACACTCATTTTTACAAGTGTCACCAATTGTAGTTGAAGATCTGTCAGATGTAGTAGGCTCTGAGGTGACAGCCATTGCTTTTTCTCCTCTTTTGGCTACAAAATGATGGTTATTAACTACAGAGACTGAGAAACCCAAAAATTTGTCAGATGTGGAACTACAGAGACTGGTTTTCTCTACCCGCTCGATGTTTTAAATCGAAAACAATGAAAATTCATGTGAGTGGAAGAAAAAGAGAGATAGTGGTTTTCATTTCCTTATGTAACAAAGAACAATTTTATTTTCTTCACATCTGATATTTTGTTATGTAGTATTTGTAAAATTAAAAATTAATTTTTAAGTTAAATGTTTGTTGTACATCGTCATAAATCCGTATCCTCGTACAGAAATGATTTGAGTTCAAATTTCTTTTCACTGACGCCATAAGAATAACATGTTCCATACTGAAATGTTAAAAGTTAAATGATTTGTGCTTTTATTTACTGTGATTTCTAACAATTACATTCGCCACACCTTTGAAACCATTTATGGTAAAGTAGAACAAAAAGAGTAATATGTTCCTGTGTGAAATATTAAAGGCTAAACAGTTAGTACAATTATTTACTGTAGTATTTGGTAAATACCTTCACCATACCCTTGACACAATTTTTGGTAAAGTAGAACTGTAAGAATAACATGTACCTGTTGGAGATGTTACAGCTTAAACAATTTTTGGTGAAAGTAAAATTAGTGAGAGAGGAGGAAGAAAACACTAAATTGCATATTCTTATGTGAGAGCGGAACACTATTTTTTTATTTCCATGAAAATGGTATTTTGTTGTATTTGAAGAAGTAAAAATTATTTTATTTACAAAAAACACATGGATTATTTTTATTTGTACAATGTTTGGAACAAACTCCCGCACGCTACAGTTGACATATTACACTAACAATTTCCAGTTTTCTGTTTGTATTGTGTACATGTATGATTGCTGTTTTCTCTTCTCCCAGTAATGGATGATTGTTATCTTCACTAAGTGCCTCAGAGTTATCATCCCCAGTTTGTTTTGCTACAGTGTGCAAAACAAAATAGGCTATGATCACTGGAGATTTTTGTTTGGGCAACACTTATTTTGTTTTGCAGACCTGGGAATGCCTTTTCAGCTGTCCAAAGCACCATTCGATTATCACCCTTCTTGTAGAGTGAAGTCTGTTGTACGCCCTCTCATCAGATGTTTCAGGATTTTGGAATGGTGTCATAAACCACAGTGCCACACCATATCCTTTGGCCCCCAAAAGTAAACCACTGCACATTTTCTCATCAGGAATACATCTGATGTTCTCATTGTCCTAGCATCATGTACTGTGTCAGGCCATGAAGCAGCAACACAGGTGAACATTTCACTATAACCACGCGTCACCTGCACATTTACGCAAGGAAAACCTAGGTGACATTGTATGTCCTATGCTGCCAGTGTTAATTTATCGAATTTTGTGACCCATTATCTTGAAAACTTTTTAAGACACCAACTTACAATTTTCCATAACTATTGAATGCAACTTTCTAGATACACTGAACTAGAATTATTACTAAAATTGTCTCACCATCTGTGACATGGTCGCGTATACAAACAGTGATCCAATACTGTCAAATGTTTTTTTATTCCAGTCTTTGATCACAATATAAATTCTTTAGACGATGACCAATTTCAGTCCGTAACGACCATCCTCAGATCTTTTTTACGCCATGTCCTAAAGTGATAAGGCCATAATGGAATCGTCAAAACATATAAATATAATCGGCTTAGAATCGTCGTATAGATCTAAAATAAGGTGTAGAATAGGCCGCATTGTCCACAGTCATTGTTGCAACTGCAATAGTGAGTTGCAATAATGACTGTGGACGATGCGGCCTATTCTACACCTTATTTTAGATCTATATGACGATTCTATGCCGATTATATTTATATGTTTTGACGATTCCATTATGGCCTTATCACTTTAGGACATGGCGTAAAAAAGATCTGAGGATGGTCGTTACGGACTGAAATTGGTCATCATCATCTAAAGAATTCATATTGTGAACAAAGACTGGAATAAAAAAACATTTTACTGAAATTGTATTGTGGGGTATGTTATCTTTTTTTCAAACACTGAATTTTTGACAGAATTTTGTAAATAAATGAACATGAAAACAAAACAACTCAGTATATTTCAATGATTGTAGTTCCATATGTGTTGAATCTCGCAGTTGGCATGCTGCGAAAATTTCGTGTCCCTACTATCAGTACCTTTTTAGAAAATAGGTCATATATTGCAAAAAAATGTATTTCAGAGATATTGAGGTTTAAAACTCTCTTGTTAAGAGTTCTTACACAGACATACATTTCTGCGTCTTTTATGCACTAGAATTGCCCTGGCCCATGGTCTGTCTCTTCTTCAGTGTCACAACAGCCCAATGCTTTCTTTCTTGCTTTTTTTGTCATTTGCTGAGCAGCTAACTCTGCTTCGCGTACACGAAGCTCATCCAGTTCTCGCAGTCCTTTAGCTGTGTTCTGTCCAAATCTTACCCCTAACTTCTCCAGAACCTTAAGTCTTTTATAGTTCCCACCGCTAAAAGCTATTACAGCATCAGGCACTGCTAACTTTAGTCATAAGGCCAACAAATACATTTGTAGGCACACGGCACCACACAACGTTATTGAACGACTCATTCACATTCTGGCTCTTCCCATGTAAACACTTCCTTAGTAGTTCAGGATTTGCCAAATCTCTGTAAATAGATTTGATTGCCTCCATTACTGCCAAAGGAAGAGAATGTTTGTGTGTAACTTCATGCAGGGTGCCAGAAAATTCAGCTACCCTGTATTTACACCAAGTGTTTGGTGGTGGTGGACACAAAGCACGACATGGCTTTTCATCGGTTATATTTGATGAAGGAAAGTGCTCCACACAGCTCTTTTCATCTTCTCTAAATTGTCACAGTTATCTCTAATGGCCTTCCCATAATATTCCTGTAATTCGTCAATTACTTTGTCCGTTAGTCTTCCAGCACATTTTATTACCTTGCCATCAGACAGTTTTGTGTTACCCAGCTTGGTTTCTAGCTTACACAGACATGCTCCCATCCTTTCTTGCACACTCAAGTTTTTGTATATGAACATCATTTCTCTGAAATTGGATCTTCAACAGGGTTTTTTCTGTTACTTTTGCTGAAGAACATATGAAAATGTTAGCTATACAGTTGTCCAGTGTGTTCCTAAGTCTTCTACACCAGTCTGAAAGCTTGGGTCTACTAAGTAGCACAAAAAGTTTTCATTTTATATTTGTTGGAAAGGCACACCTTTTTTTCGTGACTTTCAGGTAGAAAGTGATTTGTGAATCGAATAATGATTTCTCTGTCAAATCTGTATAAACTACAATTTTTTCTTCTGTGTTCCTTTGTGCTGCATATATCTTTTTGCCTTTTGAGCACCATAAAGTTTGCCTTTTGAGCACCATAAAGTTTGCCTTTTTCACTAAAAACACTTGGTAACACTTGAACAAAACATAACTTGCTCAGCTCGAAGTATGCTATGCGACTCACATCAGAAAAATGGAGAATGTTCTCCACTTGTGAGAAACTTTTCTAGTTTTATTCATTCGAAATCGGAGAATGATCTCGATGTTGAGCAACTTCCCCCCGCCCTTTTACTCGAGCTGAGAACATTCTCGGGTGGATTATATTTGAAGACTCACTTTATTTGTGCAAACCTAAGAATATTATCTGAAATTCAGAGTATAAAGTATATTCTCTATTTTATTCGTGTGACCCGATGTATTTCAAGTAGCGGTTTCATAGAAGGGTTGACAGAAAGGAACATAAATTCTTTTCGTCAGAAAGGGTTGTGCAGATCCAGTGATACCAGTACAGTTTACTGAAGACTTTTTGTATCATTTCAACTGTTGGCATTGTATGTTTTGGCCCAGAGATTCAAGCACAGAACAGTTGATGAATGCATTGGAACTTTATTGTGAATTATCGAGTCGGATGTCCCTTTTTTGACTTGAGCTGGCTGTGGATTTAAATATGGTCACCTAGAATGTATTTAATGCTGTAGAACCTCTGCAAGTGTTTCATAACATACTTGTGGAAAATGCTACGTTTATAAATGGCTTGGTAATATTTTACATCCTATAGGAGAAAGGCCTCAGATACGACCGACCGATTCAGCTTGTATTTGGCAGGTCACTTGTGCACAACCTAAAATAGAAGACTCAAGATATCTTGGCTCAACAGCTCCATTTTTTATTAAACTGTACTCGGAGTTCGTGATGTGTGATCGACTCGGGACTGACAGGATAAGTAGATAACAGAAAAGGGAGCATTTTTCATCATCATATACACTGACAGAAAAAGCATTGCACCACCAAAAAAGTAGAGTAATGAAATTTCAGGAATATATTTGTTTAGGTAACATATGTAAGTGATCAACATTGAAAGACCACAAGTTAATGTAAGCACAATATAAACCACTGTAAATGTGAATTGCTGGTACATTAATAACAGGTTTAACCACCAAAATTTTGAATGTGAGAATGCAAACGTGCATGCGTCGTGTTGTTCAGGTGCCGGATGTCAATTTGTAAGCTGGAGTTCCACGCCTGTTGCACTTGATCGGTCGATGTAGGGACGGTTTGTGCCACTTGTCAACCACTGGAGTCATCATCTGATGACGTCCCATATTTGTTCAATTGGAGACGGATCTGGGGTCGAGTAGGCCGAGGCGACATGCTGACACACTGCAGACCGTGTTGGTGTCGCACATAGCGGTATGTTGGTGATATCGTGTCGGACAACAGCCCCCGGAATGCTGTTCGTGAATGTCTACATGCATGTCTATACTGTGCAAGCCACTGTGAGGGTATGTCCCATTGTACCGGTTATTTGGATTTCTCCCTGCTCCATTCATGTATGGAGTGCGAGAAGAATGACTAATCCTCACGATCCCTGTGTTGTGCGATACATGGAGGTTTGTAGTATATTCCTAGAGTAATACACTACTGGCCATTAAAATTGCTACAGCATGAAGAAATGCAGATGATAAACGGGTATTCATTGGACAAATATATTATACTAGACCTGACATGTGATTACATTTTCACGCAATTTAGGTGCATAGATCCTGAGAAATCAGTACCCAGAACAACCACCTCTGGGTATTAAGTCAAACAGAGCTCGGATGGCGTGTACAGGTACAGCTGCCCGTGCAGCTTCGACACGATACCACAGTTCATCGAGAGTAGTGACTGGCGTACTGTGACGAGCCAGTTGCTCGGCCACCATTGACCAGACGTTTTCAGTTGGTGAGAGATCTGGAGAATGTGCTGGCCAGGGCAGCAGTCGAACATTTCCTGTATCCAGAGAGGCCCGTACAGGACCTGCAACATGCGGTCGTGCATTATCCTGCTGAAACGTAGGGTTTTGCAGGGATCGAATGTAGGGTAGAATTACGGGTCGCAACACATCTGAAATGTAACGTCCACTGTTCAAAGTGCTGTCAATGCGAACAAGAGGTGACAGAGACTTGTAACCGATGGCATCCCATCTGTCACGCTGGGTGATACGCCAGTATGGCGATGACGAATACGCGCTTCCAATGTGCATTCACCGTGATGTCGCCAAACATGGATGCGACCATCGTGATACTGTAAACAGAACCTGGATTCATCCGAGAAAATGACGTTTTGCCATTCGTGCACCCAGGTTCGTCGTCGAGTACACCATCGCAGGCGCTCCTGTCTGTGATGCAGCGTCAAGGGTAACCGCAGCCACGGTCTCTGAGCAGATAGTCCATGCTGCTGCAAACGTCATTGAACTATTCGTGCAGATGGTTGTTGTCTTGCAAACGTCCCCATCTGTTGACTCTGGGATCGAGACGTGGCTGCACGATCCGTTACAGCCGTGCGGATAAGATGCCTGTCATCTCGACTGCTAGTGATACGAGGCCGTTGGGATCCGGCACGGCGTTCCGTGTTACCCTCCTGAACCCACCGATTCCATGTTCTGCTAACAGTCATTGGATCTCGACCAATGCAAGCAGCAATGTCGCGATACGATAAATCGCAATCTCAATAGGCTACAATCGGACCTTTATCAAAGTCAAAAACGTGACGGTACGCATTTCTCCTCCTTACACGAGGCATCACAACAACGTTTCACCAGGCCACGCCGGTCAATTGCTGTTTGTGTATGAGAAATCGGTTGGAAACCTTCCTCGTGTCAGCACGTTGTAGGTGTCGCCACCGGCGCAAACCTTGCGTGAATGCTCTGAAAAGCTAATCATTTGCATATCACAGCATCTTCTTCCTGACGGTTAAATTTCACGTTTGTAGCACATCATCTTCGTGGTGTAGCAGCTTTAGTGGCCAGTAGTGTATTTCAAGCCGTTTCTTGAAACTTGGTTAACAGGCTCTCTCGAGATAGTTTGTCTATCTTCAGGGATCTTCCAGTTAAGTTCCCTCAATATCTCTGTGACACTTTCCCACGGATGAAACAAATCTGTGACTATTCGTGCTGCCCTTCTCTGTATACGTTCAATATCCCCCGTTAGTCCTATCTGGTATGGTTCCCACTCATTTCAGCAACATTCTACAACCACTTGCACAAGTGATTTGTAAGCAGTCTCCTGTGAAAACTGATTGCACTTCCACAATATTCTACCAGTAAACCAGAGGCTACCACCTGCTTTTCTCACGACTGAACCTATGTGATCATTCAATTTCATATCCCTACAAAGTGTTTCACACAGGTATTTGTATGGGCTGGCAGATTCAAACAGTGACTCGTCGATATTATAGCCGTAGGATACTACTTTTTTCGTTTTGTGAAGTGCAAAATTTTACGTTTCTGTACATTTAGAGCAAGATGCCAATCTCTGCACCACGTTGAAATCTTATCAAGATCTGACTGAATGTTTATGCAGCTTCTCACAGATAGTACTCCATTATAGATAACTGCATCCTCTGCAAAAAGCGTGATTATACTGTTAACATAGTCCGCAGTGTCATTAACACATAACACGAACAGCAAGTGTCCCAACACACTACCCTGGGGCGCACCTGAAGTTACTTCATCCGACACTTACACTCCATCGGAGATGACACGCTGCATCCTCCCTACCAAAAAGTCCTCAATCCAGCCACAAATTTCACACGGTATGCCATACGATCGTAATTTTTGACAATAAGTATTGGTGTGGTACTGTGTCAAATGCTTTCCAGAAGTCAAGAAATACTGCATCAATGTCGTTGCCGTGAGCCAAAGATTTCAGTGTCACTCGAGAACAGTGCAAGTTGGGATTCACACGATCAGTGTTTTCGAAATCTGTGCTGGTTGCCGTTGAGATACCTCATTATGTTTGAACTCAGAAAATGTTCTAAGATTCTACAAAAAATCGATGTCAAGGATATTGAACAGTAGTTTTGTGGATCACTTCTACCACCCTTCTTGTAGACGGGTGCGACCCTCTTTTGTTTGAGGGATCTACGCTAGATTATATTTAGAAGGGGGGCTAACTGGTCTGTAAATTCAGTATAGTCTGACGGGGATTTCATTTGTCCCTGGAGCTTCATTCGAGTTTAACGACTTCAATAGTTCACCAACACCAGTGACACTAATAGTGAGAGGCCGTTCTCCTGGGTTTTCCTTTGTAAAGCAACATTTGAAATCGGAGTTAAACATTTCTCCTTCTGCTTTTGCTTTGCTACCCACAACTTTAGTTCCTGTCTCACTGATAGGGACTGCACACTAAGTTTGGTGCCACTAACAGTTTTTAAGTACAAGTGAAATTGCCCGCCCCGTTAGCCGTGCGGTCTAACACACTGCTTTCCGCGCGGGAAGGCCGGTGCCCGGCAGAGTAGTGTCGAGGTCCGGTGTGCCGGCCAATCTGTGGATGGCTTTTGAGGCGGTTTTCCATCTACCTTGGCGAATGCGGGCCGGTTCCCCTTATTCCACCTCAGTTACACTATGTCGGCGATTGGTGTGCAAACACTTTCTCCACGTATGCATACACTGTAATTACTCTACCACGCAAACACTGGGGTTACACTCGTCTGGTGTGAGATGTTCCCGGAGGGGGGGGGGGTGTGTGCACTGGGGGCCGAACCGAACAATAACCCTGGGTTCGATGTGGGGCAGCGGTGGGGTGAGTGGACTGCCGTAGCCTGTCGTGGTGTTGTGAATCACTGAGGGCTACGGCAGGGACAAAGCCTCTCCGTCGTTTCTAGGTCGCCAGTTCTGTACAATACAATATAATGACTGCTGTTTATTTGGGTTCTGTGGAAGATCACTTGACAGTATTATGCTACGGTAGTTATTGAAAATGTTACACATTGCACTCTTAGAGTCAAATGTGTTTCATTTAGTGCATCTCTATCTATAGCCCTATGCTTCCTTTTACACCTATCGTGCAGTAATCTCGGTTTCCTCATAAGTTTCTTTACAGTGACAGTATACCGTGGAGCTTCCTTCACATTACGAACTCGTCAACAGGGTATATATCTGTCCAGTGCACGATCAACTATTCTTTTAAACTTGGCCCAGAGCTCCTGTTCTCCGCCGAAAGTTTCAAGTTACACGTTGAAATACGACACTACTGATTTTTTTATCTAGTTTAATGACCTATATACCTTTCTGGTTCTTTTAGCCATCCTTTGTACTTTGGTAATCATTGTTGCCACAACTGCATCACTGTCACCGATACCAGTTTCGATGTGGATTCCTCGACGAGGGCAGGTCTCCAGAATGAGATTTTCACTCTGCAGCGGAGTGTGCGCCGATATGAAACTTCCTGGCAGATGAAAACTGTGTGCCGGACCGAGACTCGAACTCGGGACCTTTGCCTATCGTGAGCAAGTGCTCTACCGTCTGAGCTATCCGAGCACGACTCACGCCCCGTCCTCACAGCTTTACTTCTGCCAGTACCTCGTCTCCTACCTTCCAAACTTTACAGAAGCTCTCCTGCGAACCTTGCAGAACTAGCACTCCTGGAAGAAAGGATATTGTGGAGACATGGCCGGCCACAGCCTGGGGGATGTTTCCAGAATGAGATTTTCACTCTGCAGCGGAGTGTGCGCTGATTTTGAAACTTCCTGGCAGATAAAACTGTGTGCTGGACCGAGACTGAAACTCGGGACCTTCACTTTTCGCGGGCACGTGCTCTACCACGCACACGCCCGCAAAAGGCAAAGGTCTCGAGTTCGAGTCTCGGTCCGGCACGCAGTTTTAATCTGCCAGGAAGTTTCATATGAGAGCAGATCTATTTATTGCCATTAGATTCAGTATATTTCCATCATGAGTGGGTTCCTATCAGTTCCAGATAGTTTCTGGGAAGGAATTTAGTAATGTTTCACAGAATGTCTTGTCACACCCACCTCTGCCAAAACTGCAGTTTTCCTAAGTAATTGTTGGATGATTAAAGTCTCCACCAATGTTTACTGTATGACTGGGGAACTTACATGCAAGTGAACTGAGCTTCTCTGTAAATTTTATGGTTACATCAGAAAATGAATCTATTGAGATATAAGGTTCCAGTTATCATTTTATGGTCACCCATCATACTGAGTCTTGTCCAGACACTTTCACATGTAGCTTCAATTTCTACCTTGCTGGTTTGATTTTCTTGTCTACTGTGACAAATACACCACCTCTATTCCACACCTGCCTATCCTGTCGATATACACTTAAAATTTTCCCAAAAATCTCACTGCTGTCAGTTTCAGGATTCGACCAGACGGCAGCACAACAGCTCGAATCATCAGACTGGTGTACAAATTTGCAGTCAGGGTGTGTGAGATAATGACGAGAACATTCCAGCTGTTGTACGAAATCGCACCCTAGACCGGGCGTAGGTCCGACGTGTCGAGCAGGCACACAGGTCGGCTGCAGGCCGTCCCTGACCGACAGCAGGCTATTACTGACGCCGAGGCAAAACCGGCTCCGATTCGAAAACACGACACACCCCCTGCCTGCCCTCTGATGGGTTCTTACTCGATGCTACTGAAGTGTAGGCAGTGGGTGCGACCACTTCCGACACCAAATCTGTTGGCGGTGGACACGACCACTTCTGACACCAAATCTGTAGGCACCTCTGTGGCCCTGGTCGCCTACGGTGGACTGGATGGCCGAGCGGTGACCTCTCCAGTTCTCAGGATGCTAGGAAATGACTGTAGAAGTGTCAGAAACGCCAAAGAAACATTATTAATTTGTAACACCTTTATTTCTGCCGAGTACAGTGTGATATCGATATCGACGACGTTCCCCGAGTCCTCGCTGACTCGTAGCGACGACACCAGATCCGGGCCGCACCAGTCTCGCTAGCGCAGCGCCGCGTGCTGTGACGTAGGGGAGGAATGTCCTCACTCCGGCTGCGCGTGGCTGGCGGCACTCGGCTGGCCGGCCCGCTCGGCGGCGGACGGCAGGTGGCTCCGGGTTCGAGTCCCGGTGCTGTCTGCACGAGAGGCGTTCTCGTAGTGCGGAGAGTACTCTATCCCACCCCGTCTTCTTCCCTGCTGCTCCCAGTGGCTCGTCCGCGGCGGATGGGCGGAACGGGCCGCAGTCCCCCGGCGTCGTCGGCTCACCCGGTCGTGACGGCGGATGCACGGGGCCTAGGCCCCGCACGGTCTCGACGACGGCTCACCGGTGTGGTCGGCATTGGCGGCGCGCGAGTCTGCCGCGATGTCCGCTAATCCCGGGTCACCGATTGACAGCGGCAGCAGAGAGGACCGGAGCCGGTACTGTCCCCTCACGTCTGCTGCCGGACGGCCCGCCGTTACTGCGAAATCTGCTCAATAAAGATTAACATATTGATTACCGAGCTGTGCGCTACGCAGCGACCCGGTACACATCTAACTGCGACTGCGAGTGCGAGTGAGAGTGCCTCGTCGCTATCAAAGCTGGCGTATTTAAAGGAAGCACGAGCGACGTCCTGACGTCGTGCTCGTTTGTAATGACCGCATTCGTTCCACTTGTACTGCCGATTCATCTGTAGTACTCGCCCCTCAGGTGTTCTCGCAACAGAGTCACGTGTCGTTGCGGCCGACTTACGCAAAGTTGCGAAATGCAGTACAGCTGACGCTATACCTCTGTCTCGCGCTCTACGAAAGTCTCCGTCTGACACGAACCCGTGCGCTAAGCAATTCTCTCTCACCCGTCGTGTGTAACCCGGCCGTTGCCCCTGCGTGACGGCACATTTCGATATATGTGAAATCCTCCTACCTCTCGGCTAACGTACTGCTTCTGGCTCTCGGCATAGGGAACGAAACTTTGACAATATTCCACGTTTCCGACTCTTTACTATTCCGCGACACTACAGAAGTTGTAGACAGTGGCGTTTGATGTGAGTGGGATGGACGCCGCAGGGCATCTGCCCCGGAGCTGACCTTCGAGTAAACGATTTGCGACAGTTCGTTGTGTCAGTGTGGTGTCGACTGCTGCTCAGGCTGCAGCCGTATCTCGAGAACAACCCGCCACAGCCGCACGCTGAACACGACGGTCTCTCCTCTCGGTAGTGCCGTGTGACCGTCTGCGATCCGGTCTCCTTGCAACCGTACGTTCTCGTAACCGCCGGTGTCAGCATTCGTCACAGTGGCTACGTTCCTGCCAGGTCTCACTGCAGTAGCGCAGAAGGATCGTCCGGCTCCTCGTAGCCCTACTGCGCGACCTCGTCTGAACTCGACGGGGTGTCCATAGTAGCGTCTGACTCGTCTTGAAGGCGTCCTTCACTGACGTGAACTCGCCGTGTGCGATATCAGAGGTAACTGACACTTAACAGCTGTTACAGTGTCTATTTGAAGAAACCTGATTTGCACCCTCACAGTGTTGCTGCTAGCAATACTGTTGTACGAATGGTGCAAAATTTGGGCAGACGTGTAGAAAAAGGTCCACCGAGCAGACAAACTGTTAGATTCTTGGACATAATTGGCAGTTTTTTTTTCCCATTTGTGTTTTTTTCACATCCAGATGGGTTGTGATAGGAGGGTTAATACAACAATAAATCGATAAGGAGTTATAACAAAGTAGACAGCACGAATTAGTGAAGAATTAGAATTTTAAGGCCTATTGTATGAAAACAATTCAGAGTACGGTTTCTGCGAATAGGAGCAATCTGTGCGTATTATCGCATAACGGAGAGAAACTAGTGGTTGTCACAGTTGGTAGTATATGTCAAATTGTGCATTCGTTGGAATGTTACCACTGCTGTTTGCTGTTGGGAAGTTTTTCACTGGAGTATCAATTCAGTGATCTGCCAGTCGTACGTCTATCTCCCAGTCGTATGTCTGTAATTACCACCAGGTCTTCCCTTTATGCACTCGTGTCACTCCTCGATGTTGTAGTCGTGCCGTGCGTTGCCACTCGTAGCTAAACCGAACTTCTTTTCCGTCTAAAGCAGCGGTCTCCAAACTACAACCCGCGGCCCGCGTCAGCTGGCCGGACATCCCCGGTATCTGGCCCCCAAAATATTTGAGGTGGTACCTATACTGCCAACAATTGAGTTTCGAGGCCTGTCGCGACCGATACACCGCGACATTGTCGGAGCTCTATCTTTACGAAGCGGAAGGTCGTGGTTAAACTTGTGGCTAACCACAATAAACAGACAGACCGTTCTCTGTCCGATAGTGAAAAAAAAACAACATTTAACACACTAGTTTGGCGAAAACATTTTAAGTAAAAAAATTCTTTGCATTTTATTCTGCGCACGAGTCTGGTGCAAGTCTTTCAAATAGATGCCACTTCGGCCACTAGCCTTAGTAATAAATCGTTATGGAAGATGATTCTTAAGCGAGGTTTCACTTTCTTTTGATTACGTTGTAAATTACACATAGCAAGTAAATCGTATAAAATATTTTTTTTTAGCTGTTTCCACAACCTTAGATTTTTGCGATTTCATCTTTCCTTTAGCCTTACAATACAGTGATCGTGGAGTGCTAGGTTGCTTCAATCCCACTTGGTAGATCTTGGCCCTTATGACTTCGTGGGAAGTCAATGTGGCCTGTGGACTAAAAAGTTTGGAGACCCCTGGTCCAAAGGAAACCACTGTGATAATGGAAGATTACGTTTGCTACCCGCTGCAAAACCACATAACTGCTGCTTTTCAAAATCCTTACGTATTTTGGCAGTCCCAATAATACTTTCAACATACCAGTTAAACATTCTTATTTGAGCTTTTAATAAGCAGAGTTGTTGACAGATTGTTATTATCCACAAAAACCAAGACATACATGTGTAATTAATCCACTCACTTCAAACCATCTTCTCTGGAACAACAGCCATTGCTTCGTCGGCATCCACGGACCCCCAAGTTGCGACGTCAAAGTGTAAACGGCTCCTCCCCACCAGTAAAAGACTTGCCCTCAATTGTGCCTCGTGGCTGTACGGTACTCACATTTGCATTTCGTATCTGCGCATAAATAAAAACTGTGCGCACTGTATAAGGTCTTTCCTCTGTCACTACTACCGTAAATTAAGGTTCCTACACATCTTTCACGGCACAGTAGAAAGGAAGTGGGACATGTTACTACCTCGAGTAGCAGCATATACCACCGCTTCGTACGTGGCACAATGTTCCAGCACAGCATCCGAAAAATTGTCGTATAAAGTTTTCTCGTTCTTGTAAGAAACTGACGATTAATTTGGTCCTCGGCATATCGTATAACTGACTTGCTGAAAAATTGTCACTTGCTCCAAATCTAGTAAACTGACAAATTCAGTATCTTGAGAACATTGTAAACCCATACGTTGCTGATAACGAGTTTTGCCTAATATTGGATACCTGCAGTGGACAAACTAATAGTGTAATGTGTGACGGCATGTCGACAGATAACAAAAATCAACTGTCTCGCACGATCGAAGGTCGACGCTTCGAAACTGCAGTCTGCAGCAGGAATTGCACGGCTGCAGTGATAATTGGCAGCTTAATTCGTGATCAACTTTCAGCATTGATTTTTCAGGCAGTGCGTGATAAGCATCAAAAGTAATTCTCAAAACAGAAATATTTTTAAATGTCAACAAAGACTTGTTTTCTGCCAAATCTTCGGAAGGAGCAATGTAGTTTCGTGAAGACTGCAGTTGTTACATATTCTCGGTGCTGCGAGTGTGTTCGCTTCGAACGATTACGGCAAGTACCGTCCGCGTAGTTCTCTGAAGGAAACTGAGGACACGTAACGGAGTGAGTAAAAGAGCTGTTGCAAAGAACCAGGGATTAAATTTTTAATTCTTTACTAATTAAAGTCGTTTGAGAAATTTGTTTGCCTATGTTGTTATTTCTTATTAGATTACTTTTGTTAAACCTCCTATTACTACCAGTTTAGAATTTGGGGGGGGGGGGGGGAGGAGGAGGCAAAGAAACGGCAGTGCACACTGCCGGAAACAATACCAGTAGACGCTTTTAGAGGTTTCAAATTCACTCAAGATTCATTGTTGCAACAGTGCATATGGAGTACATAAAATGATGACATTTACAGATCAGTAGCAGAGCAGTTTTTGGGTACCAGACATTGACCCGTGCCGAAACATCCGTATTAATTCATGGTGTAGCCTCTGCACGTGGCAATGTAGGTGCCGACTGTGGCATCCAGTCAATTGTACAGAGAGCGAATACTGTCCTGGGATATGTTGTGCCACGCCTGCTCAACCTGTCCGTGTAGTTCTGTAAGAGTTGTCGGTCGACGACTCCCGAGAGTCTACTCTCCTCTCGTTGTACCCCCCACCTGCTCGATTGCAGACGAGTCTGGAGATCGTGCCGGCCAGGGGTGCACGTCTCACAGAGCACATCGAGTTCCCCGAGCACAGTGTTTTTGTAAGGATTATTCTGGTGGAACAACATATCACCTTCCTGTTGCGAGAACGGAAAAAGAATGGATCCGACAACATTCTCGTGTACCGAGTGCGTTACCGTGCTCTCTAGAAACCTGAAATGTGAACGAGAGTTGTAGCTTACTCAGTATTGAGAGATCCACAGTATTAAAAGTGTGCTGAGAATACCAAATTTCGGGCACTACTTCTCACTACAGACGAGGTAGTGGTCAGCAGCTTTCACTTAACTGAGAGCAGCAGTGTTTATGTAGTTGTCAGCACTAACAGACGAGTGATGCTGCGTCAAATGCCCCCAGAAATCCGTGTGGGACGTAGGACGTCGAGGTCTGCGGTGGCCCCGGTGTGTCTCCGACGAATACGCTGTACGACACGACACTGACCGGGTCTGTGTGGTACGTGCAAATGACCGTCACTCGCTTGCGGGCAGAATACGCTTTTGTCGCCGACGACCGAGGCGCGCCGTTCCGTCTTCCGAGCGATCCTCTGACGGCACTTGTGGAGCCGTGCACGTCGACGCTTTGGGACGAGTGGAAGACGGGACAGAGATGTGCGGGTCCGTAATCTCACTGCTAGTAGACATTTCGCAGCAATTCGTGTCGACTCGTCTGGGCTGGCAAGCTCACTCACCTGTGTCGTGGTAGCTGCGGTCTCTCAGTACGACCGTCGTGGCAAGTGTCTTGTGTTGTGTGGATGTCCGGAACCTCATCTACAGACGTGAGAATCTTCACGTGACCACTGATACCGGCATCGTTGTACGACTGACGCACCATGTCCGGCTTGTGTCGTAATTCTCCAAAAGGACCATCCCGTTACTCAGAGGGCCACAGTTTGACCCCTTTGAAACTTGCTCGGTTGGCTGTAGTAATCTCGAGTTTGTCTCCGTGGCTCGGTTGCTTCGCACATTTGCACGACACTGAACCTTCTGGGTGTGAGCATTCCATGTCGAACGGTAGACGCAGATAGTGCCCCGGTATGCCGGTATGCTGTCTGTTGCCGGATGACATTCAAACCGTTATCGGTACATCTACTACATCTACTATCTCGCAGGTGGCATATGCCGTCATTGGATCAAAATCAATTTTGTCTTTCAATGTGTACTATTTCTTTTTTATTTTCAGGGCAGCATATATGTGAAAATCAAATGCGGGTTCTCTGCTCTGTAGTTGCTACGACAATGTCACTTTCCTCGTACAGTGTTCACCTTTTGGGTGCATAAGCAGCAGTCATAATAGTTCCTTTTCCTGATTTCTATGGAGATATGTGTGTGGGAAACCCGTATATGATGAAGAATGCTCAGTTTTCAATTATCTATTCGATTCTGTCAATTCTGAGGCGATTGCGTGTGGTGAACTTCAGATGTGGGTTTCTCAAAAATGGGGTGTTGAGCCAAAATATCTTAATCATTCATTTTAGGTCGTATACAAGTGACCTGCCAAATACGAGGCAACTCAGTTGGTGTTATCTGAAGCCTCGCCCTCTCGGAAGTACGTGTGACTGGTCGTACTCGGTCAAATTCGAAACAAAATTATGATAAATCCGTGTCTACTGGCAGTTCATAGTTATGAAAGCTACGTGATTTGGTTTTAATCTTTGTTACAATATTTAGTTTACTTGTTCTATATGGAGTTGATGATTCGACTGTCTGTTCTTATATCAACAGTTTCTACAAACACGAACCAATTCGGAGAGGTTGACACCCGTGAACATTAATAATCTGCCCACATGTCGTCTCCTCGTGTTCCCGTCAAGGAAGAACCACTGGACGCTTTCACAGGGGCCGACACGGTGAGAACGCATCCCTTTTCTTTACATTTTTTCCCATTCATCCATTGTGTTCTGTAGATCCCATCAAGAAGGACAACTTTCAGACACGTGTAACTTATCAAAGTACGCAGCAACAAAAGAAGGAACTCGTGGAAACTTAATCTGTGCCTGTATTAACAATAAATATTGCTATAGTGGGTTGGGCCGCTTTGCATTTTGGATAGTGTGTTTACAAAGTATATAAACAATATGCATCAAAATACTCATCACAGACTCGTATATTATGTAATATAGAAGGTATCAGATAGATTACATAATGGTAAGACAGAGATTTAGGAGCCAGGTTTTAAATTGTAAGACATTTCCAGGGGCAGATGTGGACTCTAACCACAATCTATTGGTTATGAACTGTAGATTAAAACTGAAGAAACTGCAAAAAGGTGGGAATTTAAGGAGATGGGGCCTGGATAAACTGACTAAACCAGAGGTTGTACAGAGTTTCAGGGAGAGCAAAAGGAAACAATTGACAGTAATGGGGGAAAGAAGTACAGTAGAAGAAGAATGGATAGCTCTGAGGGATAAAGTAGTGAAGGCAGAAGAGGATCAAGTAGGTAAAAAGACGAGGGCTAGTAGAAATCCTTGGGTAACAGAAGAAATATTGAATTTAATTCATGAAAGGAGAAAATATAAAAATGCAGTAACTGAAGCAGGCAAAAAGGAATACAAACGTCTCAAAAATGAGATCGACAAGAAGTGCAAAATGGCTAAGCAGGGATGGCTAGAGGACAAATGTAAGGATGTAGAGGCTTATCTCACTAGGGGTAAGATAGATACTGCCTACAGGAAAATTAGAGAGACCTTTGGAGAAAAGAGAGCCACTTGTATGAATATCAAGAGCTCAGATGGAAACCCAGTTCTAAGCAAAGAATGGAAATCAGAAAGGTGGAAGGACTATATAGAGGGCCTATACAAGGGCGATGTGCTTGAGGACAATATTATGGAAATGGAAGAGGATGTAGATGAAGATGAAATGGGAGATACGATACTGTGTGAAGAGTTTGTCAGAGCACTGCAAGACCCGAGTCGAAACAAGGCCCCAGGTGTAGACCACATTCCATTAGAACTACTGACAGCCTGGGGAGAGTCAGTCGTGACAAAACTCTACCATCTGGTGAGCAAGATGTATGAGACAGGCAAAATACCCTCAGACTTCAAGAAGTATATAATAATTCCAATCCCAAAGAAAGCAGGTGTTGACAGATGTGAAAATTACCGAACTATCAGTTTAATAAGTCACAGCTGCAAAATACTAACACGAATTCTTTACAGGCGAATGGAAAAACTGGTCGAAGCCGATCTCAGGGAAGATCAGTTTGTATTCTGTAGAAATATTGGAACACGTGAGGCAATACTGACCTTACGACTTATCTTAGAAGAAAGATTAAGGAAAGGCAAACCTACGTTTCTAACATTTGTAGACTTAGAGAAAGCTTTTGACAATGTTGACTGGAATACTCTCTTTCAAATTCTAAAGGTGGCAGGGGTAAAATACAGGGAGCGAAAGGCTATTTACAATTTGTTGAGAAACCAGATGGCAGTTATAAGAGTCGAGGGGCATGAAAGGGAAGCAGTGGTTGGGAAGGGAGTGAGACAGGGTTGTAGCCTCTCCCCGATGTTATTCAATCTGAATATTGAGCAAGCAGTAAAAGAAACAAAAGAAAAATTCGGAGTGGGTATTAAAATCCACGGAGAAGAAATAAAAACTTTGAGATTCACCGATGACATTGTAATTCTGTCAGAGACAGCAAAGGACTTGGAAGAACGGAATGGACAGTGTCTGGAAAGGAGGATATAAAATGAACATCAACAAAAGCAAAACGAGGATAATGGAATGTAGTCGAATTAAGTCTGGTGATGCTGAGGGAATTAGATTAGGAAATGACACACTTAAAGTAGTAAAGGAGTTTTGCTATTTGGGGAGCAAAATAACTGATGATGGTCGAAGTAGAGAGGATATAAAATGTAGACTGGGAATGGCAAGGAAAGCGTTTCTGAAGAAGAGAAATTTGTTAACATCGCGTATAGATTTAAGTGTCAGGAAGTCGTTTCTGAAAGTATTTGTATGGAGTGTAGCCATGTATGGAAGTGAAACATGGACGATAAATAGTTTGGACAAGAAGAGAATAGAAGCATTCGAAATGTGGTGCTACAGAAGAATGCTGAGGATTAGATGGGTAGATGACGTAACTAATGAGGAGGTATTGAATAGGATTGGGGAGAAGAGGAGTTTGTGGCACAACTTGACAAAAAGAAGGGATCGGTTGGCAGGACATGTTCTGAGGCATCAAGGGATCGCAAATTTAGCATTGGAGGGCAGCGTGGAGGGTAAAAATAATAGAGGGAGACCAAGAGATGAATACACTAAGCAGATTCAGAAGGATGTGAGTTGCAGTAGGTACTGGGAGATGAAGCAGCTTGCACAGGATAGAGTAGCATGGAGAGCTGAGTCAAACCAGTCTCAGGACTGAAGAGCACAACAACAACAACAACAACAATATGTTTTGTGAAGTTGCCCTGGTGCTGTTTTAGTTTTATGACAAAATGTTAAGTATTAAGGCACACAGTGTGGTGTATGAAGTCACGGGATACCAGCAACTCGACACGGCACGGACTGAACGAGTCGTTCTAGGTCTCCTGCAGAAATATTGATGCACGGTGCCTCTATACGTCTGTAATTGCGGAAGTATTGCGGGTTGAGGATTTTGTGCACCGACTGACCTCTCAATTATGTCCCCTAAAGTTTCGGTGGGATTTGTGTCGGGCAATGTGGGTGACTAAATCGTTCACTCGAATTGTCCGGAATGTTCTTCAAAACAACTGCGAACAATTGTGGCCTGGTGGCCCATTGTCGTGGGAATGTTAGGTCCATGAATGGCTGCAAATGGTCTCTGAGTAGCTGAACGTAACCGTTCACAGTCAATTGTCGGCTCAGTTGGACCAGAGGTTACAGCCCATTCGATGTAAACACAGCCCATACGATTATGCAGCCACCACCAGCTTGCACCGTGCTTCGCAGACAACTGGTGTCCACGGCTTCACGTGGACTGCGCCACATTCCGGCCCTACCGTCGGCACTTACCGACTGGAATCGGGACTCGTCTGACGGGCCACGGTTTTCCGGTCGTCCGGAGTACGACCGGTGCAGTTCACGAGCCCAGGAGAGGCGTCTGCTGCAATAGCCCATTATTAAGGCTAAATTTCACCACATTGTCGTAGTGGATACATTCGATTTACGTCGCACATTGATTTATGCAGTTATTTCACACCGTGTCACCTCTTTGTTAGCACTGACAACTCTTTGCAGCTGCCGCTGCTCTCAATTGTCGAGCGAAGTCAGTCGGTTCGTATGTTGCTCAAACAGTCCACGGGTATACTGCCGGTTCATAGTGTCCAACGAGCACAACATTTCAGCGATTAGACGTGTCACCATCGTCAGGTGCGCTGACAAACTGAGCTCCGACGCTCCGACAGATTCCGATGCCCACGTCTTCGCGACGCGGCCGTGGACGGCGAAGAGAGCGGCTTGCGTGGGGAGGGGATTAAATTGGCCGCCCGCCCTCAGGACCTCAGTTCATCAGTGCACCTGACGACGGCAACGTGTCTGATCGCCGAAATGTTGTGCCCGTTGGACACTATGAACTGGCAGTATACCCGTGGACTGTTCGAGCAAGAAATACGTCAGGAGAAACTGAAGGTTCTTATGTTGTCCGTGGCGAGAGGTAATGGTAGTCTTGGCATAGTCTTGAGACTGTGGATTCAGAATATTTAATTACCTGACGATTTCTGAAATGGAATGTCCTATGCGTCTAGCTCCAACTACTCCTGTCGTGCAGCCATAATTGTGTCGGAGACCTTTTTGGCGGATCACTTGATTACAAATGACAGCTCCCCCAATGCACTGCCGTTTCATATCTTGCATACCTGATACTACCGCTGTCATTGTGCATATCGGTATCCCGTGTCTGTCACCTCAGTATATTACAGACCAGTCTGTTACCGTAGCTTATGTTCCACATGCACATTCGTTGGTTGTGCCGTCTCGGAACCAAATTATCAGCATACAACCTAAACTAGGTCTTGGACTATGTTACAGGTAAGTCTGTCACCACAACCAGCATATCGAGGGGGTGGGCATGGGGGGGGCCGGGGGGGGGGGGGCAATATCACACTGTAGTCCCAATATTTCTTAATTCTAATCACAGTTATGGCATCTAAATTTAATCGAGGAAATTAAAAAGTTTAATATCTCCTTAGGAGAAAAGTCTGAAACATATTACGTAGCTAAAATTCTAGAACACTCAACGAGTTGCATGTAACTTTTTTATTTTCTTGATGTTTCAGTCGAGCAGCATGAGCGTCTTCAGAAATTATATAGCCGAGGGTGACACATTATGAGTATTGGGCCATGTGCAGTGCAACTGTCATACAGAAAAATATAAAAAACTAGTAATATAATGAATGAAACTTGAAACTTCCTGGCACATTAAAACTGTGTGCCGGGCCAAGACTCTAACTCGGGACCTTTGCCTTTCGCGGGCAAGTGCTCTACCGACTGAGCTACCCGAGCACGACTCACGCCCCGTCCTCACAGCTTTACTTCTGCCAGTACCTCGTCTCCTACCTTCCAAACTTTACAGAAGCTCTCCTGCGAACCTTGCAGAACTAGCACTCCTGAAAGAAAGGATATTGCGGAGACGTGGCTTAGCCACAGCCTGGGGGATGTTTCCAGAATGAGATTTTCACTCTGCAGGTAGAGCACTTGCCTGCGAAAGGCAAAGGTCCCGAGTTCGAGTCTCGGCCCAGCACACAGTTTTAATTTGCCAGGAAGTTTCGTATCAGCGCACACTCCGCTGCAGAGTGAAAATCTCATTCTGGAAATATAATAAATATTTGTAACATGTGGCCCTGAGCTACTTAATTTCTGAAGATGCTCACACAGGTATGTATTTATTTATTCCATGTGATCTGACGGTACACAGTCTGTTGCAGATGTCGGAAAATATCATTTAACATTGTTAACATATATTAACATAGGCCTATAGTATCCTAATGTATTATATTGCTCAGTGTTTTCAATTTAACCCAAACAGTAAGATTACTGTTCTAAGTATTCATTTACAAAGTAAAAACAGTGACACAACAAATATGACTTCACGGCTCTGCTAAATTTTATGTTGTCTTTGAGGGACTTAATACTAGTGGGAAGATTGTAGAACAGTTGGAGGCCCATGTGGAAAGCTCCCTTTTTACACAGTTGAGTGTTTTTACATATAACATACAGGTTTACGTTTTTCCAGGTGTTGTATTCATGTATTTCATTATTTTTCACGACTCTGGGGTGAGTTCGCACTATGTGGTTTTTGAAAAATTTTAGAGTCTCGAGAATGTGGAGGCAAGGCGGTGTAAGGATTTCCAACTTTCTGAAGATGGGTTTGCAGGAGTCTCTGCGTTTGCTCCCAGTAATAATCCTCATTGCTCTCTTCTGGATTCTGAATGTGCTCAGAACAGTTGAAGAATTTCCCCAGAATATTACACCATATTTTAGGTGGGCTTGTATGTAAGCGTAGTACACACTGTTTAATGTTTTCAGGTCAGCACATGTTTTCAGTACACTCAATGCATAACAGCCAGTAGAAATCCTGGCATTTACCTTTCCTGTATGTGTATTCCATTTCAGGTTATCTTGAACCCACAGACCCAGGAATTTGAAAACAGTGTCGGTATCTATTGACTGGTTATTTATAGTGACAAATGGCTGAGAGGAATTTGCATTTTGTCTTGTGTGAAAGTTCATGGAAGCTGTCTTTTTGGTGTTGGTAGTTAATCTGTTGATTTTTGCCCAGTTGCTGAGTTGTTCAGTGGCCAAGTTCACAGCTTTTTGCACAGCCTCTGTATTCTTGTTAAAGTAAAGCAAAAGCTACATGTAACCTGTGGTTGCTCCAGAATATTAATTTGTAACGGTTGCTGTTCCCCTGGATACAAATGCGTTCATTTGGTATATTACCATATTTACCCAAGTTTAGGATGACGCTTCACCCCCCCCCCCCCCCCCCCCACCCTTCCCAAATTTCTTTTCTTTTCCTTTTTTCAATAAATTAGGTCTTTGATAAAATTTATTTTTTAATAATTCTTACTAATCAAAATTACAAACTGTTATTGATGTAAGAGGTCTGTCTAAAAAGTTAACGTTATACGTATTCTAAGTTTATTTCTTTTATTAATTGACTGCTTTTTGATAATACAATGGGAAATAAAATAAACAAAAAGGAATCGTGTACATTAAATTTAATCTTCACTTCCTTCTTTATTTACTTAGTATGTTGTCTCTGATGTCACTATTTGTTATCATTGTCATTCTATCAGGACACCTGTGAAGCAAATATTTGGCTGTTTCTTCTGAATATGTTGCAATTTCTGATGTTGTAGTTACTGCAGGGCATGAGAACACAGCTGTTTTTTTGTGAGCACATAGCTGACATGAGAGAGTTACAGTGTGTCTCGCCTCCAAACGTATCTTTTGCCCACCTCTCTCTCACTGGCTGTGAGGACCAGCAGGTGATATACCCCCTCAGTCATTCCCATCATACGTTACGGCGAGTGTCGACAACATTGCTGCACGAAACACCTAAGTACGCCACTGTCGCGTTTGTCCAATTTTATAGTCAGTTCGATTCAGAGTGCAAATGGATTCAAGAAAACGCCAGTTTAAACGTGTTAAATGTACATAAAAACCCACAGTACACAGTATACTTTCCCACAGTTGGCTGCCCAGTGAAATTTCCGCCTGCTCGACACTCTCCGCCCCGCACTCCTAGCTCTCAGCCGAGATGCCGTCACTGTAAACCCCCCCCCCTCCCCCCTCTCCAATTTTCCATAGTGTTGTGCTCGAGCAAAGGTGAAACGTGGATGGCAATACCTTCTAGGGTTCAGGTCCTATGTGTAAACAGTGACTAATATATAAAAAAAGATCGCAATCACTATTCAGTCCAATTCTCAAACTTTTGCTCATCCTGTGATTTAGCAAAGTGTGTTTGTACTATCTTCACGGTGGTACTTTCCAATATATTGTATTTCCGTGACAATGATTACAGACAGTTTAATATGATTTATGTTGTTTGTTAGACATTTCATTGTGGATTAATTCTTCTCGTTTCATCGGAATGTCATATATTGTTCTAAAGCTGATTAAAAGCTCATAACAGTCTGGCGTTCTAATAGGTGTACTGCAAGCAGATTTCTCACTTGCAACCCACTCGGTAAATCGTTAGTTTCTTATAACCGAACAAAATATTGACTCGGGTTCAGAATCGAGTAATGATTATCGAAGAACAAGATTTTCTCATGCGGGTGTTACTTTTACTTAAAAAGCTACTTAAGTGTGTGTATCAGTATCCGTACATCTGTGAGAATTTTTATTGCAGACCTGTTCAAATACAACAAAACCTTGTAAGCCAATAGAATGTAGTGTTATTTCCTACTGTGTTCCAAAAAATTGTATCGAGCTCTTTGGTGTACTGGGAAATCCCGAGCTTATCCGAACACAAATATTGTTTGATTGTGCCCGTCTTTTCAGGGTTGTTTAAAATTAATTTGTACAAAATCTTCAAAGCTTCGTCTGCAAATGTAAGACGACCCCTGTATTAATCTATTAAACAATGTAAAAAAGTTGACCTCTACAACAATAGTTTAGTCGCTAAGTTTAAGGTGACACTATGTTTCTCAAGTGATCACTTTGGGCAAAAAACTCGTCTCTTAATCGGGTAAATCCGGTAAATAGTTCATGCATATTTCTTATTGGTAGCTTAATGTTTACCTGAATGTACTGATATTTTTTGAAGAAAATAGCTGCTTACAAATTTAAATACAGAGTCCTATTTACAGTACATACTGCCACTGCTTAAATCATTGTCTTTGATGAAACCCATTATGTCAGTAACTGGACTTCTGTAGTCTATCAGGATATGCAGTGGCAACTTAGCACGTTGCAGGTTCAAGACTTTGTCTCTGTCGAGACATCAGTTCGTGTCGGGATGGTCGATTGACAGTCATTTTTTTCTCACTTGTGCAAAGTTCAGATGCGCATTTGTCCATCTCGTCAGTTTATGCGTGTAATTCATTCTATGTAAATACAGAAACTGTGACAATTGCCACAAAAAGCTCTCCGGCTTCTAGGTATTTTGTAATATCAAAATACCACGGCATGCGTTTTTGCCAGAAGCTCTGTTTGTGATGCGGCAGTGTTTCAGCATTGCCACTCACCTGGAATCCAGAGCTCACTGTGTCAGTAGTGTATGCTGTTAAAAGTCTGCATCTGTGAATGTGCAGAAAAGTCTACTCCCCACCGTATCTGTTATTAGGGATTATCCCGTTGCATTTGTGTACTGAGTGTGGGAGTAATGCCTGTTTAAGTGTCAGTGTGTGTGTGGAATGTGTAAGTTTCATCTTGTCTTCACAGTGCTTACAGGAATAATATGTAGGGGGTTGTAGTGTACTGATAACTGAGTGTGTCAATGTAAACCAGATTCACTGTGCCTCTTTCTTATTTGTTTCCTGCCCGAGGCTCTCATTTTGAAAGAAATTAGTCTTCAAGTCGCAAGTGCACTGCCTCGTTGTTGCAACACAGTAAAAACAGTAGCTGCAAATAATGAATTTAAATCCAAAATTACAGATGTGTTCAAATTATTAAACTGAAGACATTTTTTCCAAAACTTTACATTTATTACACATTTGCATCCACATACAATTCGGGAGGACGACGGTTCAATCCCGTCTCCGGCCATCCTGATTTAGGTTTTCAGCGATTTCTCGAAATCGCTTCAGGCAAATGCCGGGATGGTTCCTTTGAAAGGGCACGGCCGATTTCCTTCCCAATCCTTCCCTCACCCGAGCTTGCGCTCCGTCTCTAATGACCTCGTTGTCAACGGGACGTTAAACACTAATCTCCTCCTCCTCCTCCTCCTCCTCCTCCACATCCAGATTATGTTTGAACATTCAATACTTTGTATGCGTGCCTTTGTTCTTAATCAACGTTTTGATCCTGTTTGGCATAGTTTTTTTCTAACTTTTTGCATGACATTTTAATACCATTGTCATGGTACCAGATTTCCTCTAGTTTCTCCATGAGATCCTGTTTGGTGGTTATTGTAAATTTCCTTGTCCTCAGTTTCACAATAGCCCATAAATTTGCAGTTGGGTTCATATCAGGGCTACTCCCCGGTCAGGGCAACACTTTCATTTGCTTTTCTTCCAAGTACTTTGAAACGCATTTGGCTTTGTGGCAAGGTGCCCCATCATGCATAAAAATGGCATCTTTATTAGGAAACCACTCATTTATTTGGGGGAAAAGTTCCTTTTCGAGGGCTTAATTATATTGTTCTTGCCGCATTGTCCCTTCAATAAGGTGTAATCTGTGAGGACCTTCCATGGACATCACACTCCAGACCACAATGGAAGTCGGATGCTTCACACAATCCTGCACACACTCAGCTCTGAACTGTTCTCCAGGTCTGTGACGAACATCCTGGCTGCTTTCTTCCATCACAGTGAATACAGATCCCTCACTGAAACATACCTGAAGCATGTGTACAAAATTGCAAGTTAAGTTGGGAATAGTAGCATAGGAGACCTCAACAGTCCCAAAATTCAGATGTGCATTCCTTCAATATCAATAAAAGATCACAATTTCAAGCTAAAACTCCTCATTTAGAGATCAGACCCACTTAATTTACCATATCATTGCACATACCTTAGCCCAGTCCTCATTTGTCCACTCCCGAAGTTGTTTAGCCCACTGCAATCTTTCGATTTTCATCGTAGGTGTGATTTTCTGTTCTTTCCTTGGTCGGCGCGCCTTTAAACCACATTCAAACAGCCTCTTCCTCACTGTCATAGGTGAAACTTCAACTCCCAAACCTTTCAGCTGATGCCTCATGTCTGTAGAAGTAAGTTTACAGTTCATTTTTGCCATGTTTGTAAGTCTTCTCATTGCTCTAGGACTGACATTTCTTTTACGTCCACATTTTGCTTTCCTGTTTCGCTTGTATTCACTGCACTAAAAGTTTGATGCTGCTGCCAGTTTTCTGTGATGTTCTCATGCTGTCAGCAATTTCTTGCTGTGTATAACGATTTTCAGCAAAAAGTATTACCACAGCCGAAACTTTCCGAAGTGAAACATCATTTGTCTTCCACGTAACCTCACTTTATTTGAAAAGTCCACGATTTATTGCTATAGCTAAAAAACGTGCAATTTCACAAGCTGTATAACACCTTGTTAATGTAGCAAGAAGTTGATAGAATAAATAACAACCTGAAGTACACCACAGAAACATAAAACATTAGTGTAAACACAATTTCAAAGTGTGTACAGAGACAACTAACACCAACGTGATTTGGAGGGAAAATGCCAAATGCTACCAACTGTGAAAAATTCAGTGATCTGTGAGTTACTCAGAACGGAACCATTAAAACCGATCAATTAAGAGTATCAAAAATAATCGTTTAGTCTAATAATTTGAACACATATGTATAGTGAACACACTTTTTAAAAAAATCTGAAGGAGCAAGTCAGATTCAAAGACAGACCAAAAGGGAAACTGTGCAGTTAGTTGTAGTTGTAGTAAGTGCGTCGGACGTGACTGGTATGACAAACTGAGAACAGTGAAAATAACATAATTCACATAGCGGGTGTGTCCCCTACGGGTCGTCAGGTGTATTTTCTCTGGTGTTTCGACAGGTATTTGCAGTTTCGTTTTGGCAGTGTATAGCCGGAGCTGACCCAAACGAATCCTATTCGTCGCGTCTTTCATAAGATGCCGAGCGTCGAAGGAAAGCGTCAGTTTGTTTCCCATTACTAATGAGGTGATTTTTAAAGCGGAATTTTATGTGCCCACTTAAGAGTGTGCTCCCAAATTCGTCTACTGCGTTATTCGTTTTATAGACACGTGGTAACAGGATCAGGAAAACACAGAGGATCATCAAGAACTCCAGCAGCGACTGGCACAGTGGTAGCGGTCAGTGTGGCGCTGTCGCTAGAGCACTGGCGATCCTTCGTGTTTTACTGTTCCTGTTAACAAACGTCGATAAAACTAATATCTTACGAGACTAGTTTTTGATTCGAATAAATGATTCTAGCTTCGTCATAGGTTGCACTGAGAAGTATCTATTTCTTATTTCCCGACAGTGACTGGTTTCGGAGATCTGTGTCTGTTTTCAAACCGTCCTACAAAGAAGATTACAGTTGACACTAGAATCTTATACAAATGAGGCACATATTTGTAATACTATTGTAGAACACTAATATATGTGAAAGTTATAGAAATTTGTCACAGTTCTATTTTACAAGTTGCCTTACCATTCATGTACCGTGCTGTAAGTATGACCGACAAAGGTGTACAGAAACTGGCCCTGCAGTAGTCGGAGCAGTATATGGATGACTTAAGGGGAGGTTTACTATTTTTGGTTCAAAAAATTGATTTTTTAAAATTGCATTTTTGGATCCATAAAAGTGTTTAGAATCCACCCCTGAAACGGTTTTTCCGGATACGGGACGGAAGTGTTTGTTACTCGTGGTTGAACAAAAAAAATGCACCTGCCTGAAATCGGCCTTTTTCACACACCAGTTTTTTTCTTTCGGAGGATGAGTTATTGTACCGGTGCTTGGGAGGAAAAAAAAAAGCACTCTGTTGTCGGGCCACGAGTGGCCTACCGGGACCATCTGACAGCCGTGTCAACCTCAGTGGAGCATGCGGATAGGAGGGGAGTGGGGTCAGCACACCGCTCTCCCAGTTGCTATGACAGTATTCTTGACCGAAGCTGATACTATTCAGTCAGTGATCTCATGGGAACCGGTGTATGCACTGTGGCAAGGACGTTGCCCGCTTGGGAGGAAACACACAAAAGTTCAAATGAAAGTTTGAACACGTGTGTTCGGAAGTTAGCCCCCAAGCATTTGCATTCTGGTGCGAAGACTGTGGAGATTGCGACTTTCCCGGCAGTGAGCAGCTTCGACGAAGGGTATTCAGCAAATCTGGAGACCGTAACAACGATGGACGTCGCCCTGGGACTCTATTCGAGGCAATTCGCTGAGCATTCGGACGACCACCGGATTCGAGTGGCCGAAAACCGCTTGTCACCGGCCGTACTAGCGACTCTGGAGCAGCACAGGATGTCCCGGATCGAGCAGGACATTCTCTGTGAGGAAGAGGAAGGACTAGTTTATTGTTCCAGAATAGCAGATTGAATGTATGTTGCATAATATTGCATTTATATGTAGTCAAAACTTCAAATGTGTTTTTCTCTAAATGACTTTTTTAATCGCACGAGATGGTGGCTTCAAACCTACTCAACCGATTGGGATGATTCTTTGTTTCTGGTGAAGCTAACTAAATTGTCTAGGAGTTGTACCACTTTTATTCAGATCCATCAATTATAAATATTTTTACTTGGCCGATGAAGTCGGAAAACTGATGAAAAAAAAAAATTCTATTTTTTTTTTTTTCAAATGGCCGCCATTTTGTTTCCTATGGTCCAAATAACTTAAGCGAGGTATAACTCCTAAAGTATCTTATACACTTCGCTAACGTCAACTCAATTTTGATTTCAGACGAGCCGGTTGACCTGTGACGTACCGCGTGTGGAGGTCTACATCAAAATTTTGTTTCGTTCCGACGGCACTTCCGCCTTTGCTCTTCTACATTTCTGGTCGAAAAAATTCCAGTTTGTAGAGGAAATACCAATAAACATTTTGACCCAATTTGACATTGATATCTATAACACATCACAAGAAAAAAATTCTCATATATCATGCTTTTTTCGGGCCAAAGATAGTAAACCTCCCCTAATGACACCTAATTGTGCCACACAGGATGTGCATTAGGGAACTGGCACTTCACACACACCAGTGGTTGCCACGTAAAACTGCAGAGGTCGCTGACAGCGGTGTGCGTCAAGTATAAAATATTTACTGGCTGAACACTACATTATTTTTCTTTTTATAAACTTAATATAGATTTTAAAATCCTACAGTACCAAAAATTCTTTTTTACACAACCACTCTTCAGTCCCCGTCGAGTCGAATCGCGCCGAACTCCTGTGCCTTACGTCACTTGGAGGTGCTGCAGTTGCCTGAGCTACGCTGGGTAGTTGTACTGTTACACATAATGTGTCCAGTCCCTAAAAAACTACATGTCTGCATTACAACCCAAAACCAAAAAAATGCAGCAGCCGCCACTCCAAAAATAAATAAATCAACCTGCCAGTCTACAAGAAGACTGATCACCGCCACAGTAATTCGTCGTACTGCGGAGTGAATAAGTGCCGTCATTTGTGCCACGTACATGGCAGGTTGGGTTGGCCTTTAAGTGTCTTTCTTGTAAGCAAATTAGCTGCTGTAAAGTTGGACATATACCTCTTGATCAGTGCAGGGCAGTTTCAGTGCACGGGCTATCGCCTGTATTTGTAGCAGTTAAAGCATGGTATGTAATTGGTTAGACAACGTGTGAAACAGATCCAGGACAAATTTGTATACCTTACACGTATATTAGTGTAGACTGATGATTATCAATCTATTCTGAATTACAAAGTTGCTGTTTCACAGCCATGTCTAAGATTTTGGTATAGTAGTGTGTTAGTTAGACAGGGTTGTAGCCTATCCCCGATGTTGTTCAATCTGTATATTGAGCAAGCAATAAAGGAAGCAAAAGAAAAATTTGGTGTAGGTATTAAAATCCGTGGAGAAGAAATAAAAACTTTGAGGTTCGCCGATGACATTGTAATTTTGTCAGAGACAGCAAAGGACTTGGAAGAGCAGTTGAACGGAATGGATCGTGTCTTGAAAGGAGGATATAAGATGAACATCAACAGAAGCAAAACGAGGATAATGGAATGTAGTCGAATTAAGTCGGGTGATGCTGAGGGAATTAGATTAGGAAATGCGACACTTGAAGTAGTAAAGGAGTTTTGCTATTTGGGGAGCAAAATAACTGATGATGGTCGAAGTAGAGAGGATATAAAATGTAGACTGGCAATGGTGAGGGACGCGTTTCTGAAGAAGACAAGTTTGTCAACATCGAGTATAGATTTAAGTGTCAGCAAGTCGTTTCTGAAAGTGTGTCTATGGAGTGTAGCCATGTATGGAAGTGAAACATGGACGATAAATAGTTTGGACAAGAAGAGAATAGATGCTTTCGAAATGTGGTGCTACAGAAGAATGCTGAAGATTAGATGGGTAGGTCACATAACTAATGAGGAGGTATTGAATAGAATTGGGGAGAAGAGGAGTTTGTGGCATGACTTGACAAGAAGAAGGGATCGGTTGGTAGGACACGTTCTGAGGCATCAAGGGATCACCAATTCAGTATTGGAGGGCAGCGTGGAGGGTAAAAATCATAGAGGGAGACCAAGAGATGAATACACTAAGCAGATTCAGAAGGATGTAGGCTGCAGTAGGTACTGGGAGATGAAGAAGCTTGCACAGGATAGAGTAGCGTGGAGAGTTGCATCAAACCAGTCTCAGGACTGAAGAGCACAATAACAAACAGTTAGTTATATCTAAAAACAAAGATGATGTGACTTACCAAATGAAAGTGCTGGCAGGTCGACAGACACACAAACAAACACAAACGTACACACAAAAAATTCAAGCTTTCGCAACAAACTGTTGCCTCATCAGGAAAGAGGGAAGGAGAGGGGAAGACGAAAGGAAGTGGGTTTTAGAGGAGAGGGTAAGGAGCCATTCCAATCCCGGGAGCGGAAAGACTTACCTTAGGGGGAAAAAAGGACAGGTATACACTCGCACACACGCACATATCCATCCACACATACAGACACAAGCAGACAAATATGTCTGCTTGTGTCTGTATGTGTGGATGGATATGTGCGTGTGTGCGAGTGTATACCTGTCCTTTTTTCCCCCTAAGGTAAGTCTTTCCGCTCCCGGGATTGGAATGACTCCTTACCCTCTCCTCTAAAACCCACTTCCTTTCGTCTTCCCCTCTCCTTCCCTCTTTCCTGATGAGGCAACAGTTTGTTGCGAAAGCTTGAATTTTTTGTGTGTATGTTTGTGTTTGTTTGTGTGTCTGTCGACCTGCCAGCACTTTCATTTGGTAAGTCACATCATCTTTGTTTTTAGATATATATTTCCTACGTGGAATGTTTCCCTCTATTATAACCAAACAGTTAGTTAGTTAGTTATGTGTTCCATTGATCAATCTCACGGTAACTGTGTGGAATGTGTCAATGTGTAAGAAAGGCACGCATAAATCAAGGTTTTTTTTTTAAACTTAAAGATTTTATTACCTACCATATTCCCTTAAATGGCACAAAATGCATATGTTATACCTATAGATTTATTTATTCCTATTCAAGAATTCATCTGTTGTATAGAAGGAGTTGTCAAGGAGATGTGATTTCAGTTTATTTTTGAAACTATTACTGCTGTGTGTCAGACATTTTACTTCACATGGTAATTTATTAAAAATTTGTACAGCAGCGTATTTTACCCCTTTCTGTGCCAAAAATAGGTCAAGTAGAGGATAGTGTAAGCCTTTCTTTCTTATAATCATGAATGTCACTGTTGTTTTTAAACTGGTCCGTGTTGTTGCGGACAAATTTCATTACTGAGTAAATGTACTGTGAGGCTGTTGTAAGATTGTCTAACATTTTAAACATGTGCCTACAAGATGTGCAACTATGAGGCCAGCACGTTATTCTAACCACTTTCTTTTGAGTTGTGGATACTTTTTGCCTGAGTGTTGAGTTACCTCGAACTATTATTTTGTGTGACATCAGAGAGTGAAAGTCTGCAAAGTATGTTAGCTGGCTAATTTCGATATCTTCAAAATTAGCAATTATTCTGATTGCAAAAGTTGCTGAACTTGGTCACTTTAGGAGATCCAAAATATGAATTTTCCAATTAAGATTCTCATCTATATGTACACCCGAAAACTTAGTTGCTCTGCCCTGGCCACTGACTTCTGTTGATGTGTTACATTTATTGTAGTCTATTAGAAAATTGGATTACTGTGTCTTTTCAAAGTTCAGAGCAAGCCCATTCGCAGAAAACCAATCAATAACTGTTCCAAAGACATTATTTGTATCATTTTCTATTGGAGTCTCTTTTACTGGATTAATAATGATGCTTGTCTCATCAGCAAACAGTGTCATTTTAGGTTCTTGTTTGAGATAAGAAGGGAGGTCATTCACATATATCAAGAACGGAAGGGGACCCATGATTGAACTGTGTGGAACACCTAAAGTAATTTCACCCCAGCTAGATGAAGTGGGAAACATCCTTAACTCACTAAAACCATATAAAGAAACTTTTTGCTTCCTATTCCATAGATATGACTTAAACCACTCATATGCTGTTCCATTTGTACTGTAGAATTTTAATTTCTCTGACATAATGTCATGGTTCACACAATCAAATGCTTTGCATAAGTCACAGAAAATTCCTGTTGATGACATTTTACTATTTAAAGACTCTATTATGTGCAGTAAAACTGTATATTGCTGTTTCAGTAGAACAGCGTTTTTTAGATCCAAACTGTGATTTACTAAGTATCCCATTACTGGTGAGATGGCTGACCACTCTTGAATACATTACTTTCGTGACGTTTTTTGAAAATGCTGTACACAAGGACACTGGCCAGTAATTATTTACATCTGTGGTGTCCCATTTTTTGTAGAGAGACTTGACAACGGCATATTTTAACCTGTCTGGGAAAATACCTTGAGTCAGTGATGCATTACATATGTGGCTCAGAACATCACCTGTGACTGCTCCACATTATTTTAATATCTTGTTAGAGATGTCATCTACTCCAACAGAACATTTATTTATCAAAGATTTGTTTAATGAAAATTAATCTGACAAGGATTTCTCAAAACTGACTCTTCCATGGACTGCTTGGCTTTTTCTTTTGAACTATTCTCACCAATTTTTTCATGTACACTTAAGAAATGGTTGTTAACTACATTAACTACTTGCGTACTGTTGGTTAAGATGGTCTCATTCTCTTTAATAGTAATACTACCTACCACAGTAGTTACTTTTCCTGTGTCTCTTCTAACAACGTTTCTTATTGATTTGATTTTATTGCCCGAGTTGTTAATTTCATCTGTAATATACATTTTTATTTTATTTTCTGACAACTTTTCTCAGTATGTTACAATAGTTATTATAGTGTAAAATTACTTTTGAGTCTTTACTAGTTCTTGCTGACTCATACAATTTTCTTTTTCTTTCTGAAATCACTGTAACACCTGTAGTAATGCAAGGTTTCAAACTGTTTAAGTAATTTTTCTGGGCTAACAATGTTCAAAAAGAGGTATAAATTTGTGAAGAAATATGTTGCATTTATCATTAGCTTTTGGTTCATTATGTACATCTCCCCAATTAAACTTTTTCTGAAGTGCCCTATTGATACCGTGTTGACCAGCCTTACACTTTTACTTAATGCTTTCTGAACTGTGCACACTGCTAGGTTCTGTAAGTTAATCAATTGTGCATCATGGTCTGATAATCCATTATCACGGGGAAAGCATGTGCTAGTTTTACATCCTCTTATGGTACAAATACATTATCTATTAGAGTGCTACTATCTTGAGCTATAAGTGTAAGGAAGTAGATCACTAATATGAAACTTCCTGGCAAATTAAAACTGTGTGCCGGACCGAGACTCGAACTCGGGACCTTTGCCTTTCGTGGGCAAGTGCTCTACCAACTGAGCTACCCAAGCACGACTCGAGCCCGGTCCTCACAGCTTTACTTCTGCCAGTACCTCGTCTCCTACCTTCCAAACTTTACATAAGAACTAGCACTCCTGAAACAAAGGATACTACGGAGACATGGCTTAGCGTTTACCCGCGAAAGGCACTTACCCGCGAAAGGCAAAGGTCCGGAGTTCGAGTCTCGGTCCGGCCCACAGTTTTAATGTGCCTCGAAGTTTCATATCAGCACACACTCTGCTGCAGAGTGAAAATCTCATTCTGGAAGTTGATCACTGATTCGAAGTTATATGTCATTAATAACATTTCTAATTCACTTTTCCTTTCAGAATTGTTTAGAAAGTTAGCATTGAAATCACCACAGATTAATAACTACTTCTTTTTGTCTCACAGACAGCGTAGTAGGGGGTGAAACTTATTTATGAATAGCTCCCAATCTCCTAATGGGGACCTGTACCTCTTGCTAATATCAACACTATATTATCTATCTGTAGTTCACACGCACAAACATCAAAGTGCTGATCGACACAAAATTTGCTTACTTCTACAGTTTTGCACTTGTACCCTTGTTTTGTGTAAAGGGCAACTCCTCCTTTACCCATGCTACATCTGCAAGTATAAGATGCTAAATTATACCCGTTTATACTGACATTTTCCATCCCCACAATTACATGGTGTTCAGACAGACAAAGTATAGCAATCTCATTCTTATTTTTGAGATCGTCTAAACAAACTAACAGCTCATCTACTTTATTTTTTATTCCCCTGATATTTTGATGAAGTAAATTGATACTGTCTCTATTTAGTGTTCATGAACTTCTTTTATTCTATTTTTCTTGAATGTGGTCTGTCTGGACTTCGGCTTTTGCTTTAACCTTAAAAAGCTGTCTTACTGGTCCCATAAACCAGAAGGATGATCCCTTGTGCGACGGTGGCCCCGCTTACATTATTTGCTAATAGAGAAGCTAATTTATCTTTCCCCTTCCTATTTAGGTGCAGGCCATGTGTAATGTACTGCCACCTACCAATAGCCTCGACTGGAACAGTGCTTAACTATATCTTGGATTCATTGACAGGCTGTTTCCTGCTAACTCCCATAGCCTACCTGATCTTCTGTCTCAAAGTCTGCGCATAGCTGACCTAAGTTTTCTGTCGCATAGCTAAGACTCGCTCTTGGTTTCACAAAACTTGTGACCTGGTACCCTGCACCTAACTTCTCCTGAAGCTGCTGGCCTACACACCTTCCATGACTGCTGCCTAGGAGCAGAATTCTTCTATTCCTATCCTGATTTGAATCTGACCTGTCTTTTTATTCTTTAAGCTAATATTCTGCTTCAAACTACATTCAACTACATCTGGATGAGGCCCTTCCTCCACTACTTCAGATAGCAAGCCAAACTGATTTACTAACTGAATTTCTAAAGTTTTTTCAACAGTTTCCCTTTTTTGCCCTTTGCTTGCTGCCTTTTCCCAGCGCCCTGTCTCTTCGTTGTCCCGTAGCCTACATAATTCCAAATTGTATTTTCTAATTCAGCCTTAAGGACACAAATTTTTGCCTCCTGTTCAGCAATTTTTCTGTCCTTTCTACATAACCTACACTGCCACGGAAGAGCCTCATTATGTACCCCTGCTTCCTCACCACTACATTTGCCCAATGAAACCGTAACCTACAGTCTTCACAGAACACCCCCTCCTTCAGATTTCTGCGGCAACCACCACATTTGTTGCACAGGGTTTGATAAAAAAAAAAAAATTATGCAAAATTTACACAGAAGTGGAGAACAACGTGGCACAAGGGCTCTGAAGTTTCACAGCCTGTACTAATATGTAACTAAACACTGTTGTTGTTGTTGTTGTTGTTGTGGTCTTCAGTCCTGAGACTGGTTTGATGCAGCCCTCCATGCTACTCTATCCTGTGCAAGCTTCTTCATCTCCCAGTACCTACTGCAGCCTACATCCTTCTGAATCTGCTTAGTGTATTCATCTCTTGGTCTCCCTCTATGATTTTTACCCTCCACGCTGCTCTCCATTACTAAACGGGTGATCCCTTGATGCCTCAGAACATGTCGAAAGCTTCTATTCTCTTCTTGTCCAAACTATTTATCGTCCATGTTTCACTTCCATACATGGCTACACTCCATACAAATACTTTCAGACTAAACACTAATGTAAACAAACTTTCAAACTTACTTTTGAAAGTTTTAATCATCTACCTCAATTCTATATGACAGACACGAATTAATTTAGCTTTGAACCACTAAGACTAAGAAAGATAATGTGACTTACCAAACGAAAGTGCTGGCAGTTCGATAGACACACAAACACACACAAACATACACACAAAATTCTAGCTTTTGTAACCAACTGTTGCCTCGTCAAGAAAGAGGGAAAGATGAAAGGATGTGGGTTTTAAGGGAGAGGGTAAGGAGTCATTCCAATCCCAGGAGCGGAAAGACTTAGGGGGAAAAAAGGACAGGTATACACTCGCACACACACACATATCCATCCACACATACACAGACACAAGCAGACATATTCAAAGACAGAGATGTCAGTCGAGGCGGAAGTGCAGAGGCAAAGATGTTGTCGAATGACAGGTGAGGTATGAGCGGCGGCAACTTGAAATTAGCGAAGATTGAGGCCTGGCGGGTAACGGGAAGAGAGGATGTATTGAAGAGCAAGTTCCCATCTCCAGAGTTCAGATAGGTTGGTGTTAGTGGGAAGTATCCAGATAACCCGGACGGTGTAACACTGTGCCAAGATGTGCTGGCTGTGCACCGAGGCATGTTTAGCCACAGGGTGATCCGACACGGACACAGGGAGACAGTGTTTGTCGGTAATGAGGATCACCCTGTGGCTAAACATGCCTCGGTGCACGGCCAGCACATCTCGGCACTTCCTCTTCTTAAGACATGTTAAAAAACATATAACCCTGTAGCATTAATGTAAACGTGACATTACTGAAACACAATACAAGATTGACTCTTCTCTACTAACACTATTGAGGCTAACATAATTCGTCAGCTGGTTGGAAGTGACTGTACACAAATGGAAAAACACTGCTGAGTATTGATAAGATTTCAGAATGAAGCAAAGACTGGCAACCAGCTTTAAATATTCAGAAATGCAAAACTGCTCACTTCATGAAAACTGCTGCCCTGTGACTACGCTATCAAAGAGACACAGTTGGCACCAGTCAACAGCACACGTGTTTTGTAAACGGTCTCCTCGCAGGCCGATCGGATGGCCTCAGTATTCCACCAGTGAACCAATGTATGCCACCAGCGTTCCCTCTGGCTAATCGGATGTGACGGTTTTACTTCATATCCCCACAAATTCTTATACAGATATCTCGGTATTTGTGTGAGTTACACGATTCCGGTCGTGACTCGTCGATGTTGTCGGCATAGAATTCTATTTTTTTTTCCTTTTGTGAAGTGCAAAGTTTCACATTTGTAAATATTCGAAGAAAGTTGACAGTCTTTTCACCACCTTGTACATTTATTGAGATGAGATGGAACATTTGTGCATGTTTTTCATCTGTACTTCATTATAGGTAACCACATCATTTGTAATGAGTCTGAGGTTGCTATTCAATTGATCCGCGGGCTCATTAATGTACAATATGAACAGCGAGGGTCCTGACACACACTTCCCCGGCGCATTACAGGAGTTACTTCTCCTGTCGATGACTCCCCGTGTAAGATAATGCACTGCATTCTTCGTGCCAAGAAATCGTCAATCTAGTCACAAAATTAGAATGATATACTTGTCTACATGAAAGACAGGTAAAGACAGTTCAGGCTGCAGTATGTTTGTTAGTAGCATTGCAATACGTATCCACTGCTCGACTCCGTTTGGAGAAGACATTAATTTTTGCATTGCAGTTTTCAGAGTGTGATTTTTTGTATTGTGTGGTTCTTTACAGCAAAGTAATATCTTTTGCAGGATCCTGTATGCATCAAAATTGAACCGGAACACGATCAATGTGCAGCTACACTTCCAGTCCCAGAAGCGACAAAAATTAAGGTATGCACCAAATTCCTGTTACTGCTTCTGTCATGAACCCGCCCTACTGTGCAGGAAAAGCTATCTCCATGTGGACACCGTTATGGTGTGGCTAATGGCTGTATAGTACTTTAGTAGAGCTGGCCATGATGTCTCCTTTGTTGATGCTGCCGAGTCTGCATTGTCCGTGTGGCTTCTCGTTGTCTAGGCGATGATTCCTTTGCTGCTCTGGGTCCAAGAAATTGTGCGGGTTTTTTAATTATCACTGGACTATCGAAAAATGATGCAGTATTCCACGGTTTCTTTGTATCAAAAACACATTTATTGCCAAAACTAGATACACAACTACACTCAACCGCGGCCAACACTCAAGTGGCCGAAAACCCATTGTAGACCAAAGTTCATGGTCATAAGCTACAAAGAACATACAATTCCAATATCGATTATTGATCGCAACACCTAACTTAGTACAATCTTAAGCAAAAGCTTTTTTAACAAGACTTTAGTGTATAATATAACAAAATGATGTCTATTTGTCAGTTCCATTAAACTTCCTGGCGCGGAGAGAGAAAGAATGTGAAGTGATTTTCACACCACTCTGTTCACATCATTGGTTCCTTAGTGCCTCTCCTCACATATGAAATACTTGCCCTCATTCTAAAACTGCAGTGCCAGATTACATATGTGCGGCATCTCGACTGTGCCTTTGCCTGTCACCAAATCGTTCTCCAGTTCCTGCATTTCATTCGTGTGGCTGTGCAAGAAATTAACCTGTAAAATGTATCTTACTCAAAGACCTACACACCCAAGAGAAGAATAGCCTATTCGTCCTCTCACTTTTTGTCCACTTTTACTCGCAAATAAATGTATTTTGTTGAAGTTTTTAATCTGGAGTGTGCATGGGAGTGTGTCTGTCTACCAGTCTGAAGACTTGTAGTCTACAGCTGTCTGTGATGGTCTCTCTCCATCTCTATGGTTGTGGTCTACTTGTGCAACCTTTATCCCACACACTTCCCCCCCCCCCCTCCCCCTTTCCCTGATTAAAGTGACTGTTTGTTGATGTTTCAAGATGTGTTGTACCAGGATGTGCCATAATACACACATCAAAAAAAGTTTTGCATCACCCCAGTTCCCAGAACTCCTTAAGATAGACGTTGACCGTGGATATTGTATCACAGACACAGTCCCTTTGACTGTTCAGAGATGTCACCAAACCTGTCCGAAGACGTAAACAACCGTGCATGAGCAGCGCCTATTAGACTGAGGGAGTCCGACAGCCGATCAGTTCCAGTCATTCCACGAAGAAGGAGGTACACGGTTCGTGTTGTCTGTAGGTAAACAGTGCCTAGACGGTCAATACGCGGTTCGATCGTGTCCGCACTATTACTTTGTGTCAGGAAGGGCTCTGAAGATGGGAAGTGTCCAGGTGTCTCGGAGTGAACCAAAGCGATGTTGTTCGAACACGGAGGAGATACAGAGAGACAGGAACTGTCGATGATATGCCTCGCTCAGGCTGCCCGAGGGCTACTACTGCAGTGGATGACCGCTACCTACGGATTATAACTCGGAGGAACCCTGACAGCAACGCCACCATGTTGAATAATGCTTTTGGTGCAGCCACAGGACGTCGTGTTTCGACTCAAACTGTGCGCAGTAGGCTGCACGATGCGCAACTTCACTCCCGACGTCCGTGGTGGGGTCCATCTTTGCAACCACGACGCCCTGCAGCGCGGTACAGATGGGTCCGACAACATGCCGAATGGACCGCTCAGGATTGGCATCACGTTCTCTTCACCGGTGAGTGTCGCACATGCCTTCAACCAGACAATCGTCGGAGATGTGTCTGGAGGCAGTCCGGTCAGGCTGAACGCCTTAGACACACTGTCCAGCGAATGCAGCAAGGTGGAGGTTCCCTGCTGTTTCGGGGTGGCATTATGTGGGGCCGACGTACGCCGCTGGTGGTCACGGAAGGCGCCGTAACGGCTGTACGGTACGTGAATGCCGTCCTGCGACCGATACTGCAACCGTATCCGCAGCACATTGGTGAGGCATTCGTCTTCATGGACGACAATACGCGCCCATCGTGCACATATTGTGAAACTTCAGGATAATGACATCGCTTGACTAGCCAGCGTGTTCTCTAGACATGAACCTTATCGAACATGCCTCAGATAGATTGAAAAAGGCTGTTTATGGACTACGTGACCCACCAATCACTCTGAGGAATCTAAGCCGAGTCGTCGTTGAGTAGTGGGACAATCTGGACCAACAGCACCTTGATGAAGGTGTGGATAGTATGCCACGACGAATACAGGCATGCATCAATGCAAGAGGACGTGCTACTGGATATTAGAGCTACCGGTGTGTACAGCAGTCTGAACTGCCATCTCTGAAGGTCTCGCTGTATGGTGGTGCAATAAAAGCAATAAAAAGGGCGGAAATGATGTTTATGTTGATCTCTGTTCCAATTTTCTGTACAGGTTCCGAAACTGAGATGATGCAAAACTTGTTTTTGACGTGTGTAATTCTGCCTCCCGGTGCACGATAGAAGTTATTTCATCCGTCGATGACTCCACGTGGAAGATAACGTGCTGCATTCTTCCTGACAAGAAATTGTTAATCTGATCACAAAATCTGAATGATATATGTGTCAACATGAAAGGGGGTTAAAGACATTTCAGCCTGCAGTATAATGATAGTCTACACCTCCTCATAAGCTATACAATCTACCCATCCAATCTTCTGTTACACCGCATTTTAAAAGCTTCTGTTCTCTTCTACTCTGAACTCTTTATCGTCAGGGTTTCACTGCTGTAGAAGGCTGGAATTCAGACAAAGAGTTCCTAATTTTTAAATTTATATTAGACATTAATAAATTCCTCTTCTACTCGAATGCATATCTCCTCAGTGTCAGACTGCATTACACTTCGTATATCCTCTCTACTGTAGACGTTATCAGTTACTTTCCTGCCCAAGTAGGAAAGTTACTCATCTGTAATCTCAGCATCGACTTATTAAATTCGACTGCATTCCACTACCCTCGTCTTACTTTTACATTTAATCGCTTTTCGAGATACTGTCCATTGCGTTCGACTGCTCTTCCAACTATTTAACTCTTTTGCCATTGTAGGCAGAATTACAGTGCCAGTAAACCTTAAGCTGTTTATTTCTTCTTGCTGAAAATTGGCCCTCTTCCAGATTTCTCCTTGGTTCTCTCTCTCTCTTCCACACCTTGCTCATGTACAGGTAACACTGAAGATGGGGTACAACCGTGACTCACTCCCTTCTCAAATATAGATTCCCTTTCATGTGCTTTGGACATTATTGTTATTATTATCATCACTGTATACTGTCCATGTATTATACATGTTGTAATGTTGACTCAATAAAGATATTGGTTAGATGTAAGAGATGGTTTGAAGATGCAAATTGTGCTATGTAAAGTATGAGGGTTGTTTTTCAAGTAAGGGCCGTGGGCGCGTATAGTCCCGTAGTTCGCGCGGATGCTGCAACAAGCCACTGCGCCACTTGCCGGCATCCTTCCCATTCGCACTGATGCAAGTTGCAGCTCCGTAGCTGACGTGTACGCATCGCTGTGCTACTTTATAATGTTTACGATTATTGAATCGCCCGCCGCGTCGGTCAGTGATACGTTTTTTGACCGCGAGAAGCCTATCAGCTGCAGAAATTCGTCGTCAGTTAACAGAAGTTTATGGCTGGAATGCATTGAGTGAAGGTAAAGTGCGTCAATGGGTTAGAGAGTTTAAAAATGGCCGTCAAAACGTCCGTGACGAAGAACGCTCGGGCCGGCCCGCTGTGATCACAGATGATTTGGTGGCTGCAGTCGAAACAAAGATTCGTGACAAAAGATTGACAATTTCCACTCTTTCTTTGGAATTTCCACAAGTTTCGAGATCGTTTTTGTACAAAGTTGTGTCTGAAAACCTAAACTTTAAGAAACTGTGTTCTCGGTGGATACCCAGACTCCTCACAGAGGACCACAAAGGGAAGAGATTTGCCACTTCATTGGACTTTTTGATTCGTTACGAGGAAGGAAGGGATGACATGTCGAGTCAAATTGTCACTGGAGATGAAACACGGGTATCCCATATCACTCCCGAAAGCAAGCGACTGTCGACGGAATGGCGACACACGCCCTCACCCGTCAAGGTCAAAGCCAAACAGACGCTGTCAAAGCGCAAGATTACGGCAGCTGTGCGCGGTGTTTTGCTAGTGGACTTTATGCCACGAGGAACGACAATCAACTCAGTTGCCTACTGTGCAACTCTAAAGAAGCTCCGCAGAGCAATTCAAAACAAAAGGCGCGGCACGCTGACAAAAGGAGTTTTGCTGCTGCACGATAACGCTAGGCCTCACACCTCTCAAAAGACTCGGGATTTGATCGATTCTTTTGGCTGCGAAGTTTTGGACCGTGCACCACACAGCCCCGACCTTGCTTATTGCGATTTTCACCTTTTCCGGTACCTGAAACACCATCTTGGCAGCCAGCGCTTCAATGACGACGATGAAGTGAAAGCGGCCGTGAACTCTTGGCTGTCGGAGCAGGCGGCCCAATTCTTTCAAGAGGGAATTAAAAACTTAGTTGTACGGTATGACAAGTGGTTAAATAAACAAGGCAACTATGTAGAAAAATAGGTAAAAGTGTGTAGAATCAGAAAATAAAAGTTTTTTTACAAAAGTATTTGTATCTTTTTTTTTTTTAAAAAAAAAAGGCCCTTACTTAAAAGAAAACAACCCTCGTAAATGCATAAATACCTAAATAATAAATGGCTTGTGTTGCAGATATTTCATTTGGAAGGTTTGAAGAGGGAATGGATTGAAGACAATGTGAAGAAATGTGGCTGGGATGAAGCTCAGGTCGGTCTTCGCGCTGTCGAGAGTTACCTGGGTGTTTAGTCTCCCCTCGGTTTAATACAGAATTTCACGGATTCTGTTACAGGTGTGTGAAAAAACAGCTCCAGAGACAGATGGGGTTAAGTTACACGTGTTTGAGAAAGCAGCTGCAGAGAAAGATGTGGTTCACGTCAAAAGAGGGCCGTGTAAGCTGTGCATATCAGAGGTAGGCTAGTGGGGAACCTTGTGTTTCCAAGTATTTTCTTGCTGCTATTGTTGCTATTATTATTTCCTTCACTTTCTCAGACGTTAAGTCCGGTTAAAAATGGAGTGACGCGGACCTTGATCAAGCGTCACTTCCTTTTAACTGTACGGCATGTGTTATATTGCATTTAGGAACTTTCGGGTAATTGAACATGTATCAATAATTACGGATTTCTGTAGTTGTATATATCAGTTTGGGTGTAGCTGTATTGCATTGATGTACTGGTGGATATTGTGTGGTATGACTCCTGTAGTTGAAAGTATAATTGGTATGATGTCAACTTTATCCTGATGCCACATGTCCTTGACTTACTCAGCCAGTTGGATGTATTTTTCAATTCTTTCTCCTGTTTTCTTCTGTATATTTGTTGTATTGGGCATGGATATTTGAATTAGTTGTGTTAATTTCTTATTTTTATTGGTGAGTATGATGTCAGGTTTGTTATGTGGTGTTGTTTTATCTGTTATAATGGTTCTGTTCCAGTATAATTTGTATTCATCATTCTCCAGTACATTTTGTGGTGTGTACTTGTATGTGGGAACGTGTTGTTTTAAAAGTTTATGTTGTAAGGCAAGCTGTTGATGTATTATTTTTGCGACATTGTCATGTCTTCTGGGGTATTCTGTATTTGCTAGTATTGTACATCCGCTTGTGATGTGATCTACTGTTTCTATTTGTTGTTTACAAAGTCTGCATTTATCCGTTGTGGTATTGGGATCTTTAATAATATGCTTGCTGTAATACCTGGTGTTTATTGTTTGATCCTGTATTGCAATCATGAATCCTTCTGTCTCACTGTATATATTGCCTTTACTTAGCCATGTGTTGGATGCGTCTTGATCGATGTGTGGCTGTGTTAGATGATACGGGTGCTTGCCATGTAGTGTTTTCATTTTCCAATTTACTTTCTTCATGTCTGTTGATGTTATGTGATCTAAAGGGTTGTAGAAGTGGTTATGAAATTGCAGTGGTGTAGCCGATGTATTTATATGAGTGATTACCTTGTGTATTTTGCTAGTTTCTGCTTGTTCTAGAAAGAATTTTCTTAAATTGTCTACCTGTCCATAATGTAGGTTTTTTATGTCGATAAATCCCCTTCCTGCTTCCTTTCTGCTTAATGTGAATCTTTCTGTTGCTGAATGTATGGGATGTATTCTATATTTGTGGCATTGTGATCGTGTAAGTGTATTGAGTGCTTCTAGGTCTGTGTTACTCCATTTCACTACTCCAAATGAGCAGGTCAATATTGGTATAGCATAAGTATTTATAGCTTTTGTCTTGTTTCTTGCTGTCAATTCTGTTTTCAGTATTTTTGTTAGTCTTTGTCTATATTTTTCTTTTAGTTCTTCTGTAATATTTGTATTATCTATTCCTATTTTTTGTCTGTATCCTAGATATTTATAGGTATCTGTTTTTTCCATCGCTTCTATGTAGTCGCTGTGGTTATCCAATATGTAATCTTCTTGTTTAGTGTGTTTTCCCTTGACTATGCTATTTTTCTTACATTTGTCTGTTCCAAAAGCCATATTTATATCATTGCTGAATCCTTCTGTTATCTTTAGTAATTGGTTGAGTTGTTGATTTGTTGCTGCCAGTAGTTTTAGATCATCCATGTATAGCAAATGTGTGATTTTGTGTGGGTATGTTCCAGTAATATTGTATCCATAATTTGTATTATTTAGCATGTTGGATAGTGGGTTCAGAGCAAGGCAGAACCAGAAAGGACTTAATGAGTCTCCTTGGTATATTCCACGCTTAATCTGTATTGGCTGTGATGTGATATTATTTGAATTTGTTTGGATATTAAGTGTGGTTTTCCAATTTTTCATTACTATGTTTAGGAACTGTATCAATTTAGGATCTACTTTGTATACTTCCAATATTTGTAGTAACCATGAGTGGGGTACACTATCAAAAGCTTTTTGGTAATCAATGTATGCGTAGTGTAGCGACCTTTGTTTAGTTTTAGCTTGATATGTCACCTCTGCATCTATTATCAGTTGCTCTTTACATCCTCGTGCTCCTTTGCAACAGTCTTTTTGTTCTTCATTTATAATTTTGTTCTGTGTTGTACGTGTCATTAATTTCTGTTTAATGACTGAAGTTAATATTTTGTATATTGTTGGTAGGCATGTTATGGGGCAATATTTAGCTGGGTTTGCTGTGTCTGCTTGATCTTTAGGTTTCAGATATGTTATTCCGTGTGTAAGTGTATCAGGGAACGTGTATGGGTCTGCAACCTAACTGTTAAATAATTTAGTTAGATGTGAATGTGTTGAGGTGAACTTCTTTAACCAGAAATTTGCTATTTTATCATTTCCAGGGGCTTTCCAATTGTGAGTAGAATTAATTGCTTGGGTGACTTCATGTTGCAAAATTATCACTTCAGGCATTTGTGGTATCATCTTGTATGTGTCTGTTTCTGCTTGTATCCATCATGCATGCCTGTTATGTTGTACCGGGTTTGACCATATGTTGCTCCAGAAGTGTTCCATGTCTGTTATGTTTGGTGGATTGTTTATTTTAATGTGTGTGTTACCTATTGTCTGGTAAAATTTCTTTTAGTTTGTGTTGAATGTTTGGTTTTGTTTCCTTCTATTTTCACTTTTTTTGTATCTTCTGAGTCGTTTGGCTAATGCTTGTAATTTCTGCTTCTTTTCGTCTAATTGCTCTGTCGCTTCTTGTTGTGAGATTTTACCTAACCTTTTTCGTTTTTTTTCCGAGATTTCATTTCTTATAAATTGTGTTAGCTGTCCGATGTCTTTTCTCAGTTTTTCTATTTTGATCTGTAGCCTGTGTTGCCATGCTGGTTTTGTGGGTTTCGTCTGTGTGTTGGTTGGTTCTGATCTCTGCCTAGTGTGTATATTTAGTGTAGTGAGTGCTCCTATATAAACCAGTAGTTGTAACTCTTCCATAGTTGTGTTTTCATTTATTTTGTTGTGTATGATTGTGTTGATAGTTTTTATTGTTGTTTCGACTTGTGGGTTATTTGGTGGTCTATGCAAGAATGGTCTAATGTCTGTATTTGTGTCTTTGTATTCTATATATGTTAGCTGAAATTTTTCTTCTATATCTAACATGTGTGTCACTTCATGTTCTATTTGTGCTTGTTCTGGTGGCTGTCTTAAGATTTCGTTTTCCTCTGATTGTTTAATTGGTGCATGTTGTTCTTTGTTTGTTTGCTCTGGGATGTTTGAGTCCATTACTGTATTTTCTTCTTCTTCTGATTGCACATTATTTTGTTCCAGTATTTGTTGTACTTGTTGTTTGATGTTTTCTAATTCTGACTGGGGTATCCTGTTATTTTTTATTATTACACGGATCTGATCAGCTAGTCGTTGTTCTGTTAAAAATTTTAATTCTGGGTATCTGGTAACAAATGTTGTGTATACTTGTGATCTGTGTCCAGTTGTGTTGGTTCCTAGGTTTGTTGCTTGGTAATAACAGAACATGAGGTGTCGATTAACTTCATCTGACCATCTCATCCTGTCTTTGTTTTCCTTCTAGGGTGGTTGCAGGAAGCATATCCTGCAAAACACCTCTATTTGGATTTAATTCATTTTCCAGTTGGCTAGCAGTGTCGTTACCATTGTGGGCGGGCATAGGGTTCAAGCGTCGTCCCCGACCATGACGGCGCTTGTCCGAGGCTTCTTTAGTTCTGTCCTGAACCAACTAATCACACTAAAAGGGGGGTTAGCCCTATTAGTGGTTTGTTCTTTTCGTCGCCTTTTATGACTGGCAGAACATACCGGAGGCCTATTCTTATTATTGTTATTATTATTATTATTACTACTATGTGCAATTGAAGCCGTATTGGATCACACTAAATGAAAATTGACATCAACATTGTGCACGAATTCTGTGCTTAAAATGACAGTGGCCGTGAAATATTAAAAATTCTAAAATACCGAGGAGCTATCTTGTTGTTTTTGTGATCTCCAGTTCGCCTCTGCGTAACTACTGCAACCTGCCACTTCCCTCCATTATGAAATTCACTCTGTTTGTGTACAAAAATGTAAATAACACACAACAGTCATATAGAAAGGGTAGATTCCTACTCGCCACATAAAGGTGCACTGAGTTGCAGGCAGGCACAGTGAGAAATAATGCTAGAAATACGTCAGCTTTTGGACAGTGTCCTCTTCTAGAAGTAGAAAATCAACCACATACACCCAAGAACATTACACACACACACACAGGCACTAAGGCCACCCCTTCTCGTACGTAGTATGTAGCAATCTGCCGTTTCCATATTATACGGTGTCCCACTCAAACCTCCCTGATTTCAAAGACCGTGGAGAGAAAAACCACAGTAGATATGACAGTGAAAAATGCACCACATTGTAGAGCATCTCATAGGATTTATTCATTTATCATCAATACACCTCTGCATGTGAATCATTTGTAGCACGAAGAATATTGGTATACTCAATTTGTTGCCAAGTTCTTTGTAACCATTTCGTCTGTTATTGTTGCAATCGCATTAGTGATAATATGTCGCAACGTAGGAATATCGCCCACTTTGGTTGCAAACATGCGATCCTTCACGACTCTCCACATGAAGAAATCGAGCGGCGCAATGTCGGCTGAACGTGGTGGCCAGGCAACGGGTCCTCCACGTCCGATTCGACGATTACAAAATTTCCTATCCGGGAACTTGCAAACAGCCGTTGACTAACACGGTGGAGCTCCATGTTGTTGAAAAATGATGTTGGGTTGCAAGTCTTGTATCTGAGGGTACGCAAACTCCTCCAACATTTCCAGATACACTGACCCATTTACTGTTTGTTGCGCAAAGAACTGCCCTATAGTCCCGTCGTGCATTAGCCCGCACCGTACATTAAACTTAGGGCTATCACAAACATGTTCAATGACAACGTGCAGATTTTGCAAACCACAAATCCAAACATTATGCCTATTAACCCTTCCTGACAGATGAAAGGTTGCCTCATCTGAGAATAAACATCTTTCCAGGAAGCTGGCATCCATATCGATACACTGCAGCATATCCGCAGCAAATTGTTGTCGGCGTGGTTTGTCGTTCGGCATCAGATGTTGCAGAATGTGCACTTCGTAAGCGCACACACGAAGATGCTGGTGAACTACACGATGCAATGTTGATGGAGGTACATCAAATTGCTTAGATACTTGACGAATTGACTTTTTTTGGCTTCTGAGAAATCTTTGTATGATGTCGTCCACTGTCTCTTCTGAAACTCCATAATGTGCCCCGCCAGAATGTTTCAGAACACTTCCCGTTGCCAGAAATTCCCTATACCACTCCTTAACTGTTTTCATGTCAGGTGGATCACATTCATACACAGGACTATAATTTCTTTGCACAGTAATCAGCAATTTTGTTTCTTCAAACCACACTACTGCTTGCATGCGCTGCTGTGGAGTTGCCATTTTCACTTCGTGCGACTGTGCTGCACTGTGGTGACGATACTTGGCACTTCTGACGTGGGAGTATAAATTCTTTGAGATGCTCTACAATGTGGTGCCATTTTCATTCTCGCATCTACTGTGGCTTTTCTCTCCTGGGTCCTTTAAATCAGGGGAATTTGAGAGGAACACCCTGTATTGTTATTCCATCCTGGACTCTCCATAACACGTAAGTAGATATGATACATAAAAATATGTATATCATTGAAAATAATCAAATTTTGAAAATATAGTGTAATTGGAGAAATAAAAAATCTGCTCTCCAAGCAGTGGCAGTAGAACACATGTGCTAAGGTACTTAAATTTGAAAGCTCTTGTATCCAGTGGCTCCTTCTGGCAGATGGGTTGAAGAGGAAGGAAGAAGAGTAAATGAAAAGGAGTGGTAGAGTTTAGGGAATTTTTAGAGTTCAGAAAGGCCGTCCAGAACCCCAGGTCAGGGAATACTTACTGGATGGGATGAGAAGGAAAGACTGATTGTAGGAAACAGCACTGGATGAGATTTGAAAACCTGAGGGCTTAAAGGTGGTAGATAGGATATATGCAAACCAGACATTACTGCCAAAACTATATGCACGAGTTAATAAGAGCAGAAATCAAAGTACATTGTATGTGGGGGGGGGGGGGGGGGGAATAGACAGAGCATGTTGTGCAACAGGATATTGTGTGTTGCCAATATACACCCTCTGCCTATGCCCTGCCCATTTGTTGTAGTTTTGATAGCTTGGTGATAGTCGTGATGAAGGTTAAAGGTGGAACTGCATTTACATAACAATTGGTATATGACGTGTTGTTTCACATTTGACTCTCCCTTTGATAGTATACGTTTTGCCACTTACGGGGCTGGTATAGGTGGTGGTAGGGCGGTGGTAGTGCAAGTCTTGCAGTGGGGGTGGTCACAGGGGTAGGAGCTGTGGTGTAGACAGATGGCTGGCACGGGATTCAGAATAAGGCGATGTGAAATTTAAGTGCGAGAATGTGCTTGTAGATTCCAAAAATTTTTACGGGTCATGCTCACCACGAGTCCATATATCAGAGACTTTGTCAATGTATCGAAATCGAACCAGGGGCTGAAGGCTGGAGACCTGGAGCCAAACAATCCTCTCTCTTTGTGTATACGTCGGACTGTTTGTAACGTGCCGGGACATGTCCTTGTTTATGATGCTTCTTTAAGTTCACGTCACAACCAGATGTACCGGTCTTGAAACATTTCCTCACCCAGTAGATAGTGCGCAGTGTTCTCGACCTACCTTGCTTTGCTTATTCAATATTGTCTTCCCGGTAGCTGCGTCCGTCTTGCCTAAACACACTGAAATTAAGAAGCCAGGATCCTAGATTAAGTTTTCCAAAATCAAAAGTCAAGACCGTATTCATTGTTGAACATTTATGTCAACCACTGTCCGATTTATTTGTTATCACTCTCACACACAATATTCGTGTGACCGGGCCTCTTACACTTAATAATTGTCACATTAGGTAGATCAGAAACTTCCAGTCTTTAACAATGTTCACAATTAGAATTACCGAAAAATTAACCAACTTGCCACACTTGCTCCGTGAGAATCTGACCGAGAACTAACTTAGAACTGCACCAGCGCAGACCTTATATAGACGAGCGCTTAAATATTTGACTATTTCTGTTAATTTATTATAGTTATAATTTCCCAGGGTTAAAATGATCCTTTCTAACTGGTTTTGAAGTTAACTATTGGGTTTTATTGTTTAAATAACACGAGTGAGCTGTATCAATTTAAATGTGCGGAACTAACTTATGCATCCGCCGTGGGAATTCCCGACTTATAACCGTGGCAGCCCTCTTGAACAATAATTTTTACATATTCAAATTTACTTAATTCTTGATTAATGCACTTACAAAGTTGAGACTGGAGTCATTTTACATAGAAAAATATATGCAGCAAAAGTATCAAAACACATCTCGGAATTATACAGTAGTTCGGTCACAATTGGCACTGAAAGTCATACAGGCTACAGGTTTCGAGTCTTAATATCTATTTAACTAATAGACTTTAGGTTAATTTAAACACTTTGCTGGAATCAGTAAAATTTAGGCTTTCTTTGGGATGCAGTCTTAAAGCTGAATTTGATCTATTAGCTCACTCAAATTTTACTTAATATGTATTGCACAATATACGTCATTGTTCATAACTTTTAATAGGATGCATTTCCAATAAAACTAATTAGCTCATTACTTTCAGAATAGACATTAGAATGTACTGAAATAATAGATTTTACTAGGGGAGTTTTATTTAAACTATTTCTGAATTCTGTACTATGAGGCTGAAGGCCACAGAATCTGTAGTCTGAATGTGAGTGGTGAAAATGAAAAAAAAAATAAAATAAAATAAAAGTTCCTTGCTTAACTAAGTTACTGAAGGAGTGTGAAACCAAAACAGGATAGCAGTGGGCAACCCTGCTTCGTTACACGTTTTCCAGTGCTCGTTAAAAGTCCTTGCAGTGATCAGGTGAAGAGGGTGCCCACTTGCTATACACAGCTGTCGTGTAGGGTAGTACAGCTGTTGTCATTAGTCTTATGTTGTGGCAAGAAAGAAAATCTGATTGTACTTGCTACAGAAAATGCTGCTGGTAAACCTTGCTCTTCCTGTGATATTTTTTTTTTAAGTCTTGCTGTCAAAACTGACAGAGTACTGACAGTATGGAGGCAGATGCTGAGTAAGTGCTTAAGGAGACCAAACAGAGAAAGTCATCGGTCAACCTGCCCCTCGCCACACCTGCCCACGTCTCCCCTCAGTCTGCCTGTGTATAGAAAAGAGTGAGAAAGTGTTCTAAATGTTTGTGTAGTACATGTTTCCAGTGGAACATGGGAACCGGCCTAGTACTCACCAAAAACCACCTAAAAACTGCATCCAGGCTGGCTCGCACACTGACCCTTCGTCATTAATTTACTGGGCGGGAACGTGGGAGGTTGGGCAATCTAAATGTGGTCGGACATCTGGTCCCACACGCTCTAAATACATGTCAAAAACTTTTCTGCATTGTATAATAGAATAAGAAATCCAGTTCCCTATCATTTTTTTCATTAATGGTCATGTAAATCACATGACCTAACACCTGCCTCATTTCCATTTTATGCTTGTTGCATCGAACCACTACATATCCCCCGCCCCGTAAATTGAACACGATATTTTATACAATCATTATGTAAATTGATATCACATACAATTCTAGCAGTATACACTCCAACAAAGATCTTTGTACTCATTTAGAATAAACTCTGGCTAATCTTTCATATATTCTACTCTCGCTCTATTTTGACATCAACCCCGAATATTCCTATTTGATCTGGTAAGTTTTTCTAATATTTAGGATTCGTTAGGACTCTGTCTCAATTTTTAATTGCAAACTCCAAGTTTTCCGGACACTTGTGTACTTTATTCTAATTCTTTGCACTTCTTTTTTAGTACGCAATGATCTGATTATTTATAATCTTTTTGTAGTCTGGAGGAACTCTGGGCAAAATAAAAGTATTCCTACTGACACTCATAAAACATATTAATGCTAATGAAGTATAGAATTCAAACTTACCAGAATAATTTCTACAAAATTTTGTGGCTTTTGTCACGATACTGCCATTTCCCCTGTAGAAACAGTACCTATACGTCCCATACGAGTTGATCCTATGATTACCCTTTCTCCTTCCGTTTTGGTAGGTACGCCCCATTTTTAATTCCTGTTTTCCTATGGTACAGGTCTCTTGGTGCCCCTGTCTGCACAGTATAGGTCAGCCTTTCTTAGGTCTGCCTATCTGCCCTTTTCATCCAATACATGCTGGGTGCCCCCCCCCCCCCCCCCCCCTCCACCTCTTAACCTTTATGAGTAGGCCTCATGGTTCGTTTCCCTAGTATACATCTTTATGAACACTATAATTAAATGTTTTCTGGTAAAGTTACAAATCTATTTTACACATCAACTCCACTTCTCGATACTTCATTTAGCCCCCGCAGTCCTCCCCTACTTTTTGACTTATACATACTTGATATATTCTATGTCTCTATACACCACTCAATATATAGTATGTTTACTTAGGTTATTAGAGTCCCACTATCCTACAAATCATCAGAATATTTGTTAGACAGACATTGCTTAATAATTATCACAATTAGTTCCTCCCTGACTTACGCTCATTAGTTATGCTCCTTATCAACATGATAGTTTTTTTTTTTTTTTTTTTTTTTTTTTTTCCCCCCAAGTACCTAGACGATGTAGAACCGTCACAATGAATAACAATAAGTGCGTATTTCTCTATGTGCAGTATGGGCTTGATATCAATCACTTGCAGTAGCCTTTGCCTGTCGGCCAAGTAAAGACAAAACTGATCAACTTATATGTCTCTCTAAAGGTGGATAATAGGATAATATAAGAATTCAAGAATAGATTACAGAATACTTTAAGATTTGAAGGGAATTCGGTGCAGGAAAAATAGTACAGAAGAAACACCAAAAATGCCTAGGGATCTGACGGTCGTCGCTCCACCTGTTAAGACAGAATGTTAACGTCCCTGGGAGACAGATGTGACTCCGCCCGGATCCCACGGATCTAACCTTAACCTCACTCGATTACTTACACACCAATACTTCTCGTTAAATTTGGTGTGAAAGTCCCCCTACAACAAAACAATTACCACTTTACTAGGAAACACAACATTAAGTAAAGTTATTCTATTTTCTACCGTCACGGACAAGTTTGAGTTCTTCGCACAAGTCGTCCGTAACCTTGCTAGCATCACTAAGTTCAGAAAAAGCAATTGATGAAATGTTTCCGGAGATTATACTCTCGGTAACTTCCCAATCTTGAATTAGTTCAAATGGTTCTGCCAAACTACATACATTTATAATATCAGAGCTGGATGTATTCTCTTTGAAATTGTGTCCTACATTATCTACTCGTGAACTGACAAGTCGGTACTGACACCTGTAATTTGCAATTGAACAATTGACATTAATCGCACAGGCTGATTTACACTCTCTTTCAAAGCATTCAGTTCCTGTCTTACATTATTGTATTTAACGTTACATACATTTTCACAAGATTCTAACTTTTCATTAAGATCGGGTTCTTTAAAATTTGACGTCGCATTCAACCTCCAAAGTAACTATGCTTTTGCATCAATTACTAGATACTTTGTTCTCGGCGTGTATTTTGACGGGCCGTAAACCTATACTTGTCTTTTGGATAACTGAGTTTTCATTCTGAGCCTTTAATTTAGAATTCATTGTGTTTATTAAGTCTAGGTTTTTCTTTAACATCTCACCTTGAGCATTCAATTTAGAATTTATTGAATTCATCAAGTCTAGGTTTTTCTCGAATTTATTGTCTAATGTTTTATTTGAGGCCACAAAGCGATCGTCTAAATATTTCCTAAAAGCATTAAAAAACTCATTATGGGCTTTGAATTTGGCATCTGGTTCCTTTCTTAAAGAAGCATTTTCAGCATTTGACTCTGTTCTACAGCCATCTAACTTAGCATCTAATCTAGAATGTACTGAGCCTATCTCCTTTGGAATCTGCTCTCTGGGCTTTAATTAAATTCACTAATTCAGACAGGTCTCGCATTTCCCTAGTCACTTTAATAGCTGTGACTCGTTCTGCTAGTTGCTGTTCTTGATCCGTATTTGTTTTACTATTAGCTCTGGTGATCATTAAAAAAAAAATTCACCTCTATGTATAATAACTGTACTAACAGTTTATCATTCAACAGTTCCCTCAACTTTACCAAATAATTATTTTTTTCGGCGTCGGTGGCTGGTTACTGCGTCGGTGTCGGCACGATGTACGTGTGTGAAGAGTGCTTACTATCCACACTCAGTCGAAAGGTTGAGGTATTCTCCCCGGTTTTTTGCCGCTATCACCTTCTCTCGTCTTTTACTGTGGTGCACTCGCGACTTTCTTCCATTGGTTTATTGGACTCGATACAATTACTGGAAACAGTTCTCGTATCTTGTTAGGCCCAGTTGCTATGGCAACTCGTAATATCTTTTTCCCGTTTCTGTCTTAAAATTCCCGTTTTCTTCGGGTCCTATCACTCGGGTCGCCACATTCTAACATTTTTCAGCGACTGAAAATAGTTGTATCTGCTTATTTCTGTAATCTATTGATCACGTATATGAACTGTAGTGTCAACGTACTCGTTGAGTAACGATGTACTAGAACTGCTGTGCTGAACAAAATTCTCTTCTTAGACGTATAAATATCTTCATCGTCTCACTCGTGTCTCGAGCTTTAGAAATAATTAAGTACATTGAGACACAAGAGTTGGTTTAAAAACCGTATGAAAATATGAACGTGCGTCTTCTCCGAGTCCAGGACGTGAAGTTAGTTGAAAGTCTCTAGTCTAAAAAAGAGTCCAATACATGAACGAACATAGAAATCTATATTCAGTTGTTCATTAGTCTTTTTACAATCAACAGAGACACTAAAGAGCACAGAATACTACATAAAGTTTCCTCGTTCTTCTCGACCCGTACACGCAGACTCCGTGGACCGTACGGCAGGTACTCGGCTTCCACCGTTCGGCCCCCGGGTCCGTCTTTTCCTTGTAACAGTTTTTTTCTACCTGCACATACAAATAGACGTGCGCAGTAGCATGTATTCGTTTCTGCCACTCACTTCTAAAATATCGGGTGGTGAAAATGCTGGAAGACAGAGTGGTTCTAGAATTTACTCCGAAATTCTCGAAGCACTACAATTTGACCTAACCATATAGGAAATTCATTGCTGTTCTCAGTGCGTTGTGAAAGTTAGTGCATCTTCCTTACAAAGGGAGGCCACAATGTTTGGAATGCAGATTTACTTCAAACTTTGTACACTCATAGTACTCCATGAGGACAACAAAATGTGTAAGCAGTAGCACGTACTTCTCAAGCGTTATTGAGAAAATCGCAAGATAATTTCGGTCGTCCAATATATGCCTATGCGTGGCCATTTTTAACGTGAAGCGGCGGAAGCCGAGTGGTTAGCGTTCGGGCCCCGTAATCGTGGGATCGCTGGACCGAGTCCCGTTCGTCAGTTTATTTTTTATTTTCGACACGGTAATTTTCTTTACTATTTATTTTGCAATTGATATAATGGGAACAATACGTGTAATCGGATGAACTTGTATTAATTTTACAATGTTATTTGGCAGTCTACAAATTTTTTGTTATCACAAATAATATAATATTCATAACTATCGACTAGTAAACGACCAAATGCATAAAGTGATACTGAAAATGTATGCTTACCCGTGTCTTCAAAATTGTTCATATTTAATCGAAAGAGAACGACAAATTCCTTTTCGTGAAGACGCTATTAAAATACACTCGACCCTGCACGACCAATTCTCAGCACCTATATTTAAGGAAATACTGCGTTATGCATGGTTTGCTTCCAAATTATCAGCTGAAAGAGACGTTTTTGAAAATGTTAACGAGGTTTGTTTTTCCATGGAAAACCTCGAAAGACCTTGCGTATGCAAAAACATAGCATTTATTCAGTGCAGCTGGTGCCGTTTAACTTTATGTTTCCCATGTTTTTAAGAAAAATAACCTTGTGCAACTTGTACTCGTAATGTCGAAAGCGACGATTAATTGTACATCTTTCGAAAGCCGTCTGTGCCAGTCAAAACTTGGAGGTAACAAGTCGCTACGGGCTCCTTCCAGGTATGAGGGATTTCTCAAATCAGGGACAGGCATACATTTTCAGTATCACTATATGCGTTTCGTCGTATACTAGTCGGTAGTTATGAATATTATATTATTTGTGATAATATAAATTTGTAGACTGCCAAATAACATTGTAAAATTAATAAAAGTTAATCCGATTACACATATTTTCCCCATAATATCAATTGCAATACAAATAATAAAGAAAATTACCGTGTTGAAAACAAAAGAAAAACTGACTAACGGGACTCGATCCAGCAATCCCGCGATAATCGGGCTCGAGCGCATACTTTTTTAATTTTTTTATTTTTATTTATTTATTTATTTTTTTAATCTAATTTTGTTCATTGTATCTGCTCGGGGCGGACATGGAAAGACACCCATTTCAGTTCGTTGTTGATCTATTAACTGAGTTTTTTTATTACAGAGGGCAGCTGACCCTCTGACCAAACACGCTGAGTTACTGTGCTGGCTCCCCTTGGCTGCCGGCGCTTCATGTTAAAAATGGCCATGCACAGGTATATATTTGACGACCGAAATTATCTTGTGATTTTCTCAATAACGCTTGAGAAGTACGCGCTACTGCTTACACATTTTGTTGTCCTAATGGAGTACTACGAGTGTACGAAGTTTGAAGTAAATCCATGTTCCAAACGTTGTGGGCTCCCCTTGTTAGTGTTGTACATTTCAGAGCTGTGGAAGGAAGATTCTGCAGAAAGAGGGGGAAAAAAAATTCAAAAGTTTTATGTGAAATGATAGATATATCATTGCTATTACTATTGTTTACTTGTGCTTTTCCTATGTCCAACAAACATTTTGTAGATATTTCTACAGTTCAAAGAATAATTACCTCCTGTTAAAAAGTGAAAATTGGCATTCATAAGATCATACACTCTGTTCCAAAAGTAATGGGATACATTCTAATATCATGTCTAACATCCTTTTGCGTGGCATAGTGCACCGACTCGACGTGCAGAAATATTGAGGCGTGCTGCATCTAAAGCTGTCTGCAATTGCGAAAGTTTTGGCTGTGCTGTACTTTGTTCACAAACTGACTTGTTGATTATGCCCCTCAGGTGTCGGATAGTGGCCGTATCGTTTGCTCGAACTGTCCAGATAGTTCTTCCTACTGACTGCAAACAACTGTGGCCCAGTAACACGATGCACTGTCATCTGCAAAAATTCGATCATCGACTGGAAATGCGAAGTCCACGAATGCCTGCAACTAGTCCCCAAGTAGCCGAACGTGACGAAGTCGGCCACTGATTGGTTCAGTTGGACCAGAGCCCATTTCATTTAGCTCGGCGCACACCTATATCGAGCCAACACCCACTTGCAGAGTGCCCGTCTGACAACTGGGATCTGTGCCACACTCGAACCCTGCCGTCTCAAACCGATACGGTCAGGAGCAGTAGTTGGGAAGACAGTGGGACAGGGTTGTAGCCTCTCCCTGATGTTATTCAATCTGTATATTGAGCAAGCAGTAAAGGAAACAAAAGAAAAATTCGGAGTAGGTATTAAAATTCATGGAGAAGAAGTAAAAACTTTGAGGTACGCTGATGAAATTGTAATTCTGTCAGAGACGGCAAAGGACCTGGAAGAGCAGTTGAACGGAATGAACAGAGTCATGAAAGGAGGATATAAGATGAACATCAACAAAAGCAAAATGAGGATAATGGAATGTAGTGGAATTAAGTCGGGTGATGCTGAGGGAATTAGATTAGGAAATGAGACACTTAAAGTAGTAAAGTAGTTTTGCTATTTGGGGAGCAAAATAACTGATGATGGTCGAAGTAGAGAGGATATAAAATGCAGACTGGCAATGGCAAGGAAAGTGTTTCTGAAGGAGAGAAATTTGTTAACATCGAGTATCGACGTAAGTGTGAGGAAGTCGTTTCTGAAAGTATTTGTATGGAGTGTAGCCATGTATGGAAGTGAAACGTGGATGATAAATACTTTGGACAAGAAGAGAATAGAAGCTTTTGAAATGTGGTGCTACAGAAGAATGCTGAAGATTAGATGGGTACATCATATAACTAATGAGGAGGTATTGAATAGAATTGGGGAGAAGAGGAGTTTGTGGCACGACTTGACAAGAAGAAGGGATCGGTTGGCAGGACATGTTCTGAGGCATCGAGGGATCACCAATTTAGTACTGGAGGGCAGCGTGGAGGGTAAAAATCGTAGAGGGAGGCCAAGAGATAAATACACTAAGCAGATTCAGAAGGATGTAGGTTGCAGTAGGTACTGGGAGATGAAGCAGCTTGCACAGGATAGAGTAGCATGGAGAGCTGCATCAAACCAGTCTCTGGACTGAAGACAACAACAACAACAACAACAACACGGTCGGAGCCCGGGAGAGGCGCTACCGGCGACGTTGTGCCGTTAGCAGAGACACTCGTGTCGGTCGCCTGCTGCCGTGGCGTGTTAACGCCAAATTTCGTCGCACTGTCCTGACGGGTACGGTTGCCGTGTGTCCCAAATTGATTTCTGCAGTTATTTCACACTACACGGTGAGAGGTAATGCCCGGAATTTCATATTCTCGGCACAGTCTCGACACCGTGGATCTCGGAATACTGAATTCCGTAACGATTTGCGAAGAGGAATGTCCCGTGCGTGTGGGTCCGGCTACCCAAACTGTGTGAGACGCTGTTAGTTCCCGTAGTGCAGCCGTAATCACACTGGAAGCCTTCTCACAGGAACCACCCAAGTACAGAGGACAGCCGTGCCCTGCTGTACGCCGAACTACCGCCGTCTGTGTGTGTGCTGTCCCACGGCTTTGGTCATCTCGTTCTGTGACGAGAGTGTAAGTGCTGTTATAAATACTGTCTCGTCTATCTTCATCACCACAAATAACTTTATGTCCAGAAACGAAATAAAAAAAAATGTGTGGAGCAAATACCACTTAGCTGCCAGTAGGTACTGACTGTCACGATTGCCTTTCTTGTATTGTTCTTTGCTACAAATATGTGAACAGCAGTACGTCTTTTTTAAATGTTATTATTTGGTAATCCGCTTCCTCTCCTAAAGACATGTACCTTTTGTATAAAAGTGACATTACTAAAAAATGGTACTGAAACAGAGGATGACCGACTAAAGGCTGAAATATTAAATGTCTTTTTCCAAAGCTGTTTCACAGAGGAAGACTGCACTGTAGTTCTTTCTCTAGATTGTCGCACAGATGACACAATGGTAGATATCGAAATAGACGACAGAGGGACAGAGAAACAATTAAAATCGCTCAAAAGAGGAAAGGCCGCTGGACCTGATTGGATTCCAGTTCGATTTTACACAGAGTACGCGAAGGAACTTGCCCCCCCTTCTTGCAGCGGTGTACCGTAGTTCTCTAGAAGAGCGTTGCGTTCCAAAGGTTTGGAAAAGGGCACAGGTCATCCCCGTTTTCAAGAAGGGACGTCGAACAGATGTGCAGAACTATAGACCTATATGTCTAACGTCGATCAGTTGTAGAATTGTGGAACACGTATTATGTTCGAGTACAATGACTTTTCTGGAGACTAGAAATCTACTCTGTAGGAATCAGCACGGGTTTCGAAAAAGATGATCGTGTGAAACCCAGCTCGTGCTATTCGTCCACGAGACTCAGAGAGCCATAGACACGAGTTCCCAGGTAGATGCCGTGTTTCTTGACTTTCGCAAGGCGTTCGATACAGTTCCCCACAGTCGTTTAATGAACAAAGTAGGAGCATATGGACTATCAGACCAATCGTGTGACTGGATTGAAGAGTTCCTAGATAACAGAACGCAGCATGTCATTCTCAATAGAGAGAAGTCTTCCGAAGTAAGAGTGATTTCAGGTGTGCCGCAGGGGAGTGTCGTAGGACCGTTGCTATTTACAATATAAATAAATGACCTTGTGGATGACATCGGAAGTTCACTGAGGCTTTTTGCAGATGATGCTGTGGTGTATGGAGAGGTTGTAACAATGGAAAATTGTACTGAAATGCAGGAGGATCTGCAGCGAATTGACGCATGGTGCAGGGAATGGCAATTGAATCTCAATGTACACAAGTGTAATGTACTGCGAATACATAGAAAGATCCCTTATCATGTAGCTACAATATAGCAGGTCAGCAACTGGAAGCAGTTAATTCCATAAATTATCTGGGAGTAGGCATTAGGAGTGATTTAAAATGAAATAATCATATAAAGTTGATCGTCGGTAAAGCAGATGCTAGACTGAGATTCACTGGAAGAATGCTAAGGAAATGCAGTCTGAAAACAAAGGAAGTAGGTTACAGTACGCTTGTTCGCCCAATGCTCGAATACTGCTCAGCAGTGTGGGATCCGTACCAGATAGGGTCGATAGAAGAGATAATCCAATGGAGAGCAGTGTGCTTCGTTACAGGATCATTTAGTAATTGCGAAAGCATTACGGAGATGATAGATAAACTCCAGCGGAAGACTCTGCAGGAGAGATGCTCAGTACGGGCTTTTGTTGAAGTTTTGAGAACCTACCTTCACCGAGGAGTCGAGCAGTATATTGCTCCCTCCTACGTAATTCTTGCGAAGAGACCGTGAGGATAAAATCAGAGAGATTAGAGCCCACACAGAGGCGTACCGACAATCTCTCTTTCAACGAACGATACTAGACTGGAATAGAAAGGAGAACCGATAGAGGTACTCGAGGTACCCTCCGCCACACACCGTCAGGTGGCTTGTGGAGTATGGACGTAGATGTAGATGTAGACTCTTCTCCGATTGCACTATCCCGGTAGCATATCTCGTCAGCTTGCTAGTGGTGACTGTAAGCAAATGGAAAAATCCTGTTCAGTATTGGTAGGATTTCAAATTGAAGCAAAGACTGACGACTAGCTTCGAGTGTTCAGAAATACAAAATTGCACACTTCACAAAACGTAAAAACCTGGTATTCTGTGACTACAATATCAAAGACACACAGTTGGAATTCGTGCACAGCACAAGTGTCGTGTAAACAGACTCCTTCACAGACTGATGGCATCGTCTTAGTTTTCTACCGATGAGCTAAAGTCTGCCACCTGTTGTCCTATGACTGATCCGTGTGTGACGGTTTTACTTCACATCCCCACAAACTGTTACGTCTCAGTATTTGCACGAGTTGCCCGATTCCATTTGTCACTCATTGATGTTTTTATCATAGGATGCTATGGATTTCTTTTCTTCTTTTTTTTCTCTCGTCCTTTTGTGAAGTGCAGAGTTTCATATTTCTAAACATTAAAGGAAATTGACAGTCTTTACACCACTTTTAAATTTTAACAAGATCAGATTGAACATTTGTGCAGCCATTTTGTACTGAACTTTGTTACAGCTAACCACACCATTTCTAATGAGTCTGAGGTTGCTATTGACACGATCTGCCAGCTCATTAGTATAGAGTAGGAACAGTGCAAATGTCTGAACACACTTCCCGCTGCACGACAGAAGTTACTTCACCCGTCAATGACCCCCCGTGTAAGATAACGTGCTGCATTCTTCCTGCCGAGAAATCGTCAATCTAGTCACAAAATTAGAATTGTATACTTGTCTACATGAAAGAAGGGTAAAGACAGTTCAGGCTGCAGTATGTTTGTTAGTAGCATTGCTATGTCTATCCACTGCTCGACTCTGTTTGGAGAAGAAATTAATTTTTGCATTGCAGTTTTCAGAGTGTGATTTTTTTGTATTGCGTGGTTCTTTACAGCAAAGTAATATCTTTTGCAGGATCCTGTATGTATCAAAATTGAACCGGAACATGATCAATGTGCAGCTACACTTCCGGTCCCAGAAGCGACAAAAATTAAGGTATGCACCAAATTCCTGTTACTGCTTCCTGGCACAGAGAGAGAGAGAGAAGGCAAAAAGTCTTATAACTTGTTTTGTTCAGTCATCTCCATACTGTGTTGTTAATGGAGCCAATGAACATATGTTAAAGAAAATACACAACACAGAAGGAAATTAATTTTGATATATTCCTATTTATTGCACAGAGTTTTAAACATAAAACAGTAAGTTACAGTAATTAACAATCATTCACTCGTGTCAGACTAATGTATTTCTCACAATTCTGATAGGACAAATGGGTTCAAAATTTAAACAGTCCAGTAGTGTATGACTAGGAATATGTGAGGTTGTATAGAGTAATGAAGATGTGGAAATTGCAAAAATTAAGTACAAAGAAATTACATAACCCTCCCCCCCCCCCCCCCCCCCCCCTCTTCTCTCTCTCTCTCTCTCTCTTTCTCTCTCTCTCTCTCTCTCTCTCTCACACACACACACACACACACACACACACGTGCGCCAATTTACCAAGGCAATCACAAGTAATGTATCCTCACAACCATTGAGAAGAAATATTTTCGAACACAACTACAATAACCTGCTATACAAATATTAAAAGATAATTATGAGAGTAGTATTGACAGCAGAAAATAATATACAAATAATTATACAAATAATTGCAGTAAGATAATAGAACAGTAACAGATGTGTTTCACGAATCAGATGTCAAACTGTACCACGAATATGAGCTGCACTGCAGACAGACAGTTGGAGTGTGTGTTTTTTGGTAGATATTTCATTAAAATGTTCTAAATATAATGACTACAGTCGCAGCAATGTACGTCTTGTTATGCATGTATTTAGCTTTTGCTCTACACAAAATAAAATTAACCCATTGATGGTGGTGAATCTCCAACAAAATATGAATGGCTGAAAAAAGAAACAGTCTTATTTGTTCAAGGCAGAATCCTCCTCAAAAGCTTTATTGCGTATCAGTGATGTAGCTCGCTTCTCGAGGTTTTGGAGCTACCTTCCTTCTGTGTGACAAGAAACTTGCATTCCTGGCATACTGTAAACTATCTGTACTTTTCATATACCTTGCTGTTTTTGTTTTCCTCCTCCTATATCATCAGCTAATCAAAGCCGTTATTTCTCATTCCTTCTCCGACAAGTCAACTTTTTCGTGTCACTGTTCATTCTGTGCTGATGACGCATGTTGGACAGGAATATGATGTGGAAATTTTGTAACACAGTGTTTATAAGACAGACATTTCTTAAATTCTGTGTAAGTAGAGGGAAACATTCCAGGTGGGAAAAATATATCTAAAAATAGAGATGCTGTAACTTACGAAACAAAAGCGTTGGTATGTTGATAGAGACAATAAAAAACACACAAACACAAATTTCAAGATTTCTCAAACCAAGGTTGCTTCATCAGGGAAGAGGGAAGGAGAGGGAAAGACGAAAGGATGTCGGTTTTAAGGGAGAGGGTAAGGAGTCGTTCCAATCCCGGGAGTGGAAAGACTTACCTTAGGGTGAAAAAAAGGACAGGTATACACTCGCACACACACACATATCCATCCACACATGTCTGTATGTGTGGATGGATATGTGCGTGTGTGCAAGTGTATACCTGTCTTTTTTTCCCCCCTAAGGTAAGTCTTTCCGCTCCCGGGATTGGAACGACTCCTTACCCACTCCCTTAAAACCCACATCCTTTCGTCTTTCCCTCTCCTACCCTCTTTCCTGATGGAGCAACTGCGGGTTGCGAAAGCTTGAAATTTGTGTGTGTGTGTGTGTGTGTGTGTGTGTGTGTGTGTGTTTGTGTTATCATTGTTACTGTTTTCGAGGTGCTCAGTCCAAAGACTTGTTCTGCAGCTCTCCGTGACACTCTGCTGACCTGTGCGAGCACCTTGACCTCTACAGCTCTGCAATCTTTACACCACATACTTGCCCCTCCCCTTTCCATCAGCAACGTGACTTATTTGTCGACGTCTCGTTACGTGACGGCAGTGACTGACACTTTTTCTCAGGATGTGCCCTGATTGTTCCCCCCATCCCACCTCATTAGTTAATTCATCTACCCGTCCAATCTTCTGAATTCTTCTATGGAACGTTTGAACAACTTCTATTCTAGTCTGGATTTTTTGTTGCCAACGCTTCACTTCTGGACGAGGCTTCAATTCAGACAAATACCTTCGGAAAAGACTTCCTAACATTTAAATTTGAAACAATGGAAAATCCAGGATGGAATGTAACAATACCAGAAAAGGAAAGTAGCTACTCACCATATAGTGGAGATGCTGAGTCGCGACAGGCACAATAAAAAGATTGACACAATTAAAGCTTTTGGCCATTAAGGCCTTTGTCAACACACACACACACACGCACACACACACACAAATATGCAACTTGCACACGCATCTGCATCAGATCTGCATCACAGGCTGTGAAGCAGTCAGTAAGATGAGCCTGTGCCGTATGGATCCTTCCCACAGCACCAGCTTTTCTGAATTGTGCAGGTGGGAACTTTCCCTGCAGTACATCCCACGTTTCCGTAACCCTCCTGGCCTCGATCTTTGTCAGTCGCTGTCCTCACCCATCCAGCCCCCTCCCTGTTCCCATTCCAGCACTACACAGCCGTCATTTCACCGCCACACCCAGTCTTTTAATTTCTTTTATTTCTCCCCTTTTCGCTACTTACCCCGTCCCACCTCCGTACCTTCTCTCCTGCCCTCCGTCTTAACTGCAGCACTTGACTGTCCACCACTCCCACCATACTGTTCCCTCCCCCTCCCCGCCCCAGCCTCCTCCTTACCCCCACCCAGTCGCCACTCCTATCATGCACGGGTGCTGCTGTTCGCAGTCTTGTCTCAGCTCTCTGAGACTGCTGAGGTGTGTGTGTGTGTGTGTGTGTGTGTGTGTGTGTGTGTGTGTGTGTCTATATACTGCTGACAAAGGCCTTAATGGCCGAAAGCTTTGATTGTGTGAATCTGTTTATTGTGCCTGTCGCGACTCAGCATCTCCACCATATGGTGAGTAGCTACTTTCCCTCTCTGGTATTGTAACATTTAAATTTATATTAGACATTAACAAATTTCTCTTTTACAGAAATGTGTTCTTGTATACCCTGTCCACTGTGGCTGCGGTCATTTATTTTGCTGTCCAAATAGCAAAACTCGTGTACTGTTTTGTGTGTCTCATTTCCTTGTCTCAATTTCCTCAGCATTGACTTATTTAATTCCACTACATTCCACTGCCCTTGTTTTATTTTCTGATCATCATCGTATCATCTCTTATCGAGACAGTCTCCATTTCATTCGACTTCTCTTCCGAGTCCTGTGCTATTTTAGACTGAATTATAACACCGGCAGGCTTCCGAGCTTTGATATTTTGTTGTGAGCGTTAATCCTCTTTCCGAACGTGTCCTTGTTTTTTTTCCACAGTGTCCTCAATCTACAGATAACATGGGAGATGGATTACATCCCTGCCTCACTCCCTTCTCAGCCATCGCTTCCCTCTCGTGGACTCTGAAGATCACTGTTATTGTTACCACTGTGTGCTGCCCGTGCACTATACATATCGGAATGTCGACTCACAAAAGATATCGGTAGATGTAAGACAGATCCTAATCTCGCTGTGTAAAGTAAATGCATAAATACGTAAATAATAAATTGTTTGTGTTGCAGCCATTTGATTTGGAAGCTTTGAAGCAGGAATGGAGCGAAGATGATGTGGAGGAAGATTTCTGGGACGTGGCTCAGGTGGGGCTTCACACTATTGAGTGGTACACAGGTACCTAGTCACCCCTCGGTTTAATCCAGAATTTCATGGAATCTGTTACAGGTACCTGAGAAAGCAGCTGTAGAGAGGGATGGGGTTATGTTAAAGGTGTGTGAGAAAGCGGCTGTAGAGAAAGACGGGGTTCGTGCCGAAACACCCAAAGCAGCACAGTCATCTGAGCAGTGCGTACAGCAGGTAGGGTAACGGGGAACCTTGTGTTTCCATGTATTTCTTGCCATTGTTATTACTATTACTATTATTATTATTATTACTATTACTATTATTACTGCTACTACAGTACTACTATTGTTATTACGTACAACTGGAACCTTATTAGATCACAGTAAATATTAGATCACAGTAAATGGAAATTAACGTCAGCCTTCTGCAGAAAGTTCGTGCCAAAAATGACAGCTGCCATGAAATATAAAAATGCTTAAGCACACAGTGGCTATCTTTTTGTTCTTGTGGTTTTCAGTCCAATGCCGGTTAGATGCAGCTCTCTATACTAGTGTGTCTTCTGTAAGCCTCTCACCTGTGCATTAATGCCATGACTTACATCCATTTGAACATGCTTCTTACTCAAACCGTGATCTCCAATTACAATCTCCTTCCCCCCTCTCCCCCCTGTTTCCCTCCATTGTCAAATTATTGACTTTGTTAATATACAAACACTGGAAAGTCCAGGTTGGAATATAAACAGTATAAGGAAAGGGGAGATTGCTACTCACCGTAAAGATGACATGTCGTGTTTTTTGTGTCATCGTTGCCGCTGCAGAGTCTCGTGTCGTGGGTAGCGAGGAGAGGATGCTGTTTGGTGGCCGATACTCTCTTCCTACAACATAAGGTTCTTTATTCATAATAATACTGGGTGTATACGACATGGAAAATCCGGCAAAAACCCGGGAATTTTTTCATTCAGGAGAATACCGGGAAAAACTTGGGAATTTTTCGGAATTCCGGGAATTTTTCATTGTTTTTGCTTTCAGTTAAATTTTTGTAGTTTTGACTGGTAAGAATTGATTCTCTACAAAAGAATGCTACTGTCACCTGCTACTGGAGAAAGATACTGCAGCAATAAAATATAAATGAAAGGAAAAAAAAATAAAACTTTAGTGGCAAAGGAAATGTGCCATTTATTTCTTAACAATAAACTGCTTTCTATGGGTGTGACAACACAACTGTTTACATTAGCAGTGGGTACTAAAAGAAATCCGATAAAATTTTGGGTGTACGATAAATCACATAAATCTAAGGGCTGTCAGTTCGACTAAATACCTAGGAATTACAATTACGAACAACTTAAATTGGAAAGGCCACATAGATAATATTGTGGGGAAGACGAAACAAAGACTGCGTTTTGTTGGCAGAACACTTAAAGAGATGCGACAAACCCACTAAAGAGACAGCCTACAATACACTTGTCCGTCCTCTGCTGGAATATTGCTGCGCGGTGTGGTATCCTTACCAGGTGCGATTGACGGAGGACATCGAAAAAGTGCAAAGAAGGGCAGCTCGTTTCGTGTTATCGCGCAATAGGGGTGAGAGTGTCACTGATAAGATACGCAAGTTGGGGTGGCAGTCACTGAAACAAAGGCGGTTTTCTTTGTGGTGAGATCTATTTACGAAATTTCAATCACCAGCTTTCTCTTCCGAATGCGAAAATATTTTGTTGACGCCCACCTATGTAGGGAGAAATTATCGTCATAATAAAATAAGAGAAATCAGAGTTCAAACGGAAGGATTTAGGTGTTCCTTTTTCCCACGTGCCATTTGAGACTGCAATGGTAGAGAAGTAGTATGAAAATGGTTCGATGAACCCTCTGCCAGGCACTTAAGTGTGAATTGCAGAGTAACCATGTAGATGTAGATGTAGCAGCAAGCAGCAAAACATCTAGGGCGAGGTTTCAGTAAATTCACTGGCCCGTTTACATATCTACGTGGCTTTCCACGTGGCTGTGTACGCACTCATTGCTGTGGCTGCTCGGGGTGGTCGCGACCGAGGGGCGACTCGACCCGACAAATTGGGGCCTCGTCAGACTGTGGCACCCGAATCGTATTGTTCTAAGATGTGCTATACTTGAGGAAGTGTTGGATCAGAATACTTTAAGATCTGTTCCTGTGTTCTGCTATCTGGGACACTGAATGTTATCGCATCTCTAATCGTTAAATCACTGTAAAAGTTGCCGCAACTACACTTAAATTTATGCTCCCTAGTCGTGGCCATTAGTTCTCTGTACCATTGGCAGTATGTCTGTTGCGATTTTTTCTGCAGACGAAAAAACTGATATCTGCTTGCAGCTACTTGGAATTACTGATCATTGCACACGGTTAATGTACCAATTACCTCATCGTAACTCGAGTCCGTTGGGAGACGCAGTTGGCAATAGTTTTTGTATTAACCTGAACACTCAAAATCCCCCAATCGAAAGAAAGTATCGTATCCGTACAGTACCTCGAACACAATGAATTTCACAATGTGCTTGGAACTGTGTTAGGTATTTGAGCCGTTCCTCTTCTGTGTCATTAACTTTCCGGTACATCGGTACGCTGGTCAACGGCACTTGTCGCGCCGATTTGTCGGTGTGTTGTGTGGCCGACACGGCTCGTGCAGCCAGTAGTTGTTGTACCGTCGTCAGTAAGGTAGCAGTTTGTCGGTTCTGAAACTGAAAAGCTCGTGTCTGAGCCGTCACATTGTCCATCTGCGGCTGTAGCATGGGGGCAGGGGGAGGAGGCGGCGGCGGGGAAGCCGCGGTTTACACAAAGATGTTATAGCGAAACACAGGCGAAGCGTCCGAAAAGAGAAATTTGATTACTTTTGCGGCTCCTCTCGTGGAATACGTGCAAGAATACAACAACAGATTAGGAAAATGATCACCCATGCAAGTTAAAACACAAGAGAAGCAAGCAAAATCAGTGACCAAGTCGATTAACTCGGATCTGCACCGAATTATCCTCGTCGCCAGTTTTGTATCGTCGTTGCCACTGTAGAGTCTCGTACCGTGGGAAGCGAGGAGAGGATGTCGTGTGGTGGCCGGTATCCTCTTTGTATAACACAATTGCACATGTGTAAGGGTTCTTTGCTCACAAGAACGAGAAGAAACTTAACTTTAACCGAGCTGTTGTGGTACAAGCTTCATAGCCTCACTGCTGGTGAAGTACAAGTCCTGCTACAAATGGTCACGTAAACTGACAGACACCAACTAGAACAGTGACCGAGCTGGTAACTGAGCTGACTGCGACTGCCTGTGTCTGAAACTGGGCCGACTGTCTGTGACTGACTCCAACTGACCGGTCGTCCGGTCCTCGGCTGCGATCTAAAAACTGGCGGTCGAGAGAGTGTCGGCGGCGTGTCGCTCGCGAGTCTGCCTTCGACCTCTCTCGGTCCGACGCCTACTGTCGATCTTCTCGCAACCTCTTTGCCGACCGGTGTGCCGGTGACAGCTTACTCCGGCACGGCATCAAACACGAGCGTGACAGAAAGACAGCTACACATTTAACTTTCGACCGAAGCTTTCTTCAGAAAAGGGAAGACACACATTCGATCGCACGACCGAGTACACCTCACGCACACACAACCACCACTCTGGCAGCTCGGACTGGAATACTCTGTCACGTGGAACGAAAGTGGCAATTTGGAGTGGGTGGGTAAGGGGAAGGGATAGCAGGGTACAGGTGGGGGGACAGAAGAGTGCTATCTGCACAGCGTGCAGGGACTGGAACGACAACAGGCGCAGCGTCTGCAGCAGGGGAGGGGGGGGGGGGGGGAGGCTGGGAGGGATAGGGAAGAGGGGAAAAGGAGAAGAGTGGGGAAGGGAAAGGACTGGCAGGTGAATTGGCAGAGGGCAGCTCACAGTGACGGTTACAGGACGAGAATAGGGAGTACGTGACTGTCTACCGTATCATCCTTCGTCGTCGGCGTTGTCATTGTTGCCGTGAGGCACCGTTATACCAAGTGTAAAGGCGCGTCGATCTTAGAGCACGAGATATGGTAACCTTAAGTCACTGACAACACACAACGGTCACGGTAGCACCTGATTCCAGAATAGCTGCAGTGGGTAGGATCTACCAACTACCCCTCTTGGCCAGGTCCCCAAAACTTAACTCGTAACGAGATCCCTTCGAAGCAAATTGTCATAACGATCATCTATAAAGGCTTCGTATAATCAGAAGAAATGTTACAGTTTATGGAATAATAACAGATACGACCAAACTGTCTTGTTTCTTCTGTTTTATTTAATGTAACGTTGTTCACAGTTTTATTTCGCATTCACCACTCGTACACACTCTGATGCGGACTATATGCGAGTGCCCGAACCCTGACTCCCAAGTCCCAACAGTTTTGGTTGCCAGACACCAACAGTCAATGATAATAATGCAGTATTTTGTAATTGACTCTTCTAGGTTAGCCACCGCCCTCCACGAATGTTTGTTAGGCGTAAGACAATTACGCACTTTTCTCTCTGATCCGCAATTATTAAGAGTTTGTTTCTGTGTCTATCGACCTGCCAGCGCTTTTTTTTTTTTTTTTTTGTGTGTGTGTGTGTGTGTGTGTGTGTGTGTGTGTGTGTGTGTGTGTGTGTGTCTGTCTGTCTGTATATATATATATATATATATATATATATATATAGACAGACACACACACACACACACACACACACACACACACACTACAAATGAGTGGACATAACAGAGACTCAAATGAAGAAAGAAAGACTAAACTGGACAAGGCATACAAAGTAGTGTGGAATCATTACAACAAGAAGTCTATCTCACAAAAAGCCAAATTACGCCATTACGACACGGTGGTGCTCCCCGAGGCACTATATGCAGCAGAGACCACACTAATCCGAGGGCATACACGTATCAGACAATTAGAAAAAGTAGAACGGAAAATACTTAGGAAAATATTTGGCGCAACTAACAACAATGGAATATGGATCAAGAAACCTACAGAGGAACTGTACAAACATACGGAGACAATCACAGAAAAGATTAGAAAACGCAGACTACAATTCTATGGACACCTATACAGAATGCCATCACACAGGCTGACCAAACAGATCTTTGACTGGGTAACCACTAGAAACAACAAATGGGTGGCAGAGGTAGAAAACGACCTGAACCAGCTCAACATAACAGCAGACACAATAAACGACAGAATAAAGTTCAGAAACATCATTAAGAAAAGTAAACTACATGAGATACAATGCGACAAACGAACAGGCATAAAATGGACCGAAGAACGCAAGCAAAATCACAGCCAGAAGATGAAAGAAATATGGGCAACCAAAAAGGCAATCAAGATGAAGCCGAAGACACGAAGCCGACAAGAAGCATGGACAGAGGACCGGAAACAGAAACACAGCGAGCGAATGAGGGAAGTTTGGGCAGCAAGGAAGGCAGCAAAAGGAACTGGCCATGTAGTTTAGTCCAAATGCGCTCTTTAAGGGCAAAACACCAATAATATATATATATATATATATATATATATATATATATATATATATATATATATATATATATATATATATATATATAAAAACAAAGATGATGTGACTTACCAAATGAGAGTGCTGGCAGGTCGACATACACACAAAATTCAAGCTTTCGCAACAAACTGTTGCCTCATCAGGAAAGAGGGAAGGAGAGGGAAAGACGAAAGGATGTGGGTTTTAAGAGAGAGGGTAAGGAGTCAATCCAATCCCGGGAGCGGAAAGACTTACCTTAGGGGGAAAAAGGGACGGGTATACACTCGCACACACACACATATCCATCCACACATATACAGACACAAGCAGACATATTTAAATATAAACCATCTCAATACCGCTTCCCTCGTGAGATGCGTATATATTTATCCCGGAATTGACCGCCCCGTAGGTGTACTCAATTTAATGACCACACTTCGCTATCCGCGATTTCGTGTAACTAAATGTCCTTTTGTTACTCTGATTGTATACCGTAGTTTTATAAAACTCGCCCCTATATTTTTTTCACAACGCACAATTAGCACTTCTTTACTTGTTTATTACTAAGAGTAAACGAAAAAATGACGCCGTATCATCGGTTTCGTCGATATAAAGCAAAACAGCTCAATATGCCCAATTTTACCTCTTCTTATAGGATCGGCTACCTTACTCATTAATTTACTACATATTATTTCCAACACCACTAAACAGGTATCGCCGTTAGATTTTAATTGTATTCAAAATCATGTTGTTGTTATTATTATTATTATTATTATTATTATTATGACCGATCAAATCGTAACAAATCGAGTGGCGTGTGTTTTTAACGATAGCTTTACACTCGCCCAGCCTTTATTCGTGCAATATTATATATAAATATACAGACTGGACTGAAAGATCAATCTCTCTACCGTAACCAATAGAGGCAAATACGCTATTCGAGTTCGGTTACATCTATCTTGACTCGTACTGTTACTCTGGCCAGAGGGGGCGGAAACTGTGGGGTAACCCGGATCGTCTGGATCCTCCCCTCCACAGCCGGGCTTTTCTGACGTGCACAGATGGGAGTTATCCTCAAAACAAATACTCCACTCCCGAAACCGTCCCAGCCTCGACCTACAGTGACCTACTGTCCCCACTGCCTCCACCAGACAGTTTTCATCCCCTCTGACGTATCGTCTCCACCCTACTCTAGTCCTCTCACTCTCGTCGCTTGTCACCCTCTGCCGACACCCCTGCCCGTCTTTGCCCGCTCCTCTCCTTTTTCGCTCCTTTCCCCCCCACCTCCTCGCCCCACAACCTCCTCGACACTGTGCTCGTCGGCATTCTAGTCCTCGTACACTCTGCCGGACAGCATTCCTCTCCCCACCACCTGTACACCACTATTTCTTCCAATTCCCCTTCCCATGCCGCTACATTGCTGCTCCCATCCCAAGTGATAGGTGGATTTTGGTCTGTGGTGCCGGAGTCGGCGGTTGTGTGTGCGTGAGGTGTGCTCGTGTCTGTCAGTGAGTGTGTGTCTTTCCTTTTCTGAAGAAGGTTTGGCAGAGAGCTAAATGTCTAACTGCCTTTTTTTTGTGCTCGTGTGCAATTGACGCGTCATCATTATGGTGAGTAGCGATGTATCTTTTGTCGATATACAAAAATGTAAACAATACGTAATGATACGTAACAACAGTACAGAAAGGATGGATTGCTACTTGCCCCGTAAGTGAGGTGTTAAGTTGCAGAGAGACACAGTGAAGGAGAATGTTAGAAATATTTCAGCTTTTGAACCGAATCCTCCTCTAGAAGTAGAAAATTGACACACATTCGCCCAAGAGCAACACACACACACATGACCACTGTGTCTCTGTCTCTACGTACTAAGGCTACACATTCTCTATGTGTTGTTGTTGTTGTTTTTTTCAGTCCTGAGACTGGTTTGATGCAGCTCTCCATGCTACTCTATCCTGTGCAAGCTTCATCATCTCCCAGTACCCACTGCAGCCTACATCCTTCTGAATCTGCTTTGTGTATTCATCTCTTGGTCTCCCTCTACGATTTTTACCCTCCACACTGCCCTCCAATAATAAATTTGTGATCCCTTGATGCCTCAGAACATGTCCTACCAACCGATCCCTTCTTCTAGTCACGTTGTGCCACAAACTTCTCTTCTCCCCAATCCTATTCAATACCTCCTCATTAGTTACGTGATCTACCCACCTTATCTTCAGCATTCTTCTGTAGCACCACATTTCGAAAGCTTCTATTCTCCTCTTGTCCAAACTAGTTATCGTCCATGTTTCACTTCCATACATGGCTACACTCCATACAAATACTTTCAGAAACGACTTCCTGACACTTAACTCTATACTCGACGTTAACAAATTTCTCTTCTTCAGAAACGCTTTCCTTGCCATTGCCAGTCTGCATTTTATATCCTCTCTACTTTGACCATCATCAGTTATTTTGTTCTCCAAATAGCAAAACTTCTTTACAACTTTAAGTGTCTTATTTCCTAATCTAATTCCCTCAGCATCACCCGACTTAATTCGACTACATTCCATAATCCTCTATGTACTGAATAGTAATCTATCATCCCCATATTCTTGTCGTTTCATCCTGGACTGTCCGTAACACACCAACAGGTTGTGATACATATGAATTCATAGATTCTCTCGCTCTCTTTCTTTCTATCTGTTTCTTACGCACAAAGTTACAGACTGGCCTTCGTTATACTTACAGGGTTTTCTAACACTAGATGACACAATTCTTAAGGAAACTCGAAAAATTTTCACATTTCTTTTTGTGTCAGTAGGGAGCCAGAGATTGTGACAATAATCACATGTAGAAGTACCAGAATGTTTTGTCACTGATTATCACACTCTGATAGTGCAGTGCACTGTTGATGTAATTTGTTTGTTTTACAGCTGAGTGTCATCTAATAACGTTATAAATCTGTTCCAGGGACTGGAGAGTGCAAACACAACAGTGGACACTGTAAGGTAAGAGGAACATTATTTACAACACATATACAATTCTCTTCACAGGAAAACTTTTAGTCCAAACAAAAAATAGATTCTTCATCTTTGTGCAGTATTCCTTTTCATCACAAAAAAATCACATCGGACAAAATACTTAATCACTTCACTAAAAGAGCCACCTGCTCCCTTTGGCGCACAGTAGACGGTGTATAACTGCTGCTGGGTCGTCGTGTGACCCTCCAGAGCTGACAAGTCGTGGCAGGCGAAGCGTTCTGCGTGTGACCGTCAGCTGTACAGAATCGGTGCAGTCAGACGAGTCGACGTGGTCGTGTGGCGGAACGACAGAAAGGGACTGCGCTGTGACCCTGCTTTTAATGCCCCAGAATTAATGTTTTCTAACCGTCCGTGACATGTTTTTATCGCTTCTATCAAAGTTCCTATGTTCACAATGTCAGTTTGCACCTGATTTCGCATTTACACATTTATAATTTTCCTGCGACTTACGCTTCACGAACCGATGTTTGTGGAGGAAAAAACTGACACAAATGATGCCGGTATGGCGCGGGTCTTCGAGTAATGTACGCAAATGTTGTGCGGTAAGTTTGTTGACACCGGAGCACTCTGTTCAGCAGATCTGAATTGGTAAAAGTGAGAGCAGTTGGTGCTGCTCCCGAGCTGTACTCTGTGTCGTGGCTGGTGGGAGTGTGAGCTAGGTTCACTCGAGTAAGGGTGTCGCGACTGATCACAATTGTTTTCATACCGTCTCTACTGCACATGCACAGCTTTGTCACTGTTGTGATTTGCATAAACTCGAAGGCTTATTTTGTGTGTGTCAGTGTTTGACCACTTGTAACGCTAGCTCACACCTTTGCTCTCTCTCTCAGCACTGCTTAAATGTTTTCGGTTTCAACTAACCTCCTCTTTGGTTTAAATTGTGAAACACAGCACCAGGTACATATTTTTTCAGACTTGCCAAGACGCATTTCAAGAATTTATTCTCCTTGTTGAATGCAGATATTTATGTAAGTAGTTCTTGTGATGGTTTACACACGTGTGTGTGTGTGTGTGTGTGTGTGTGTGTAACCTCAGAAAGATGGCTACTGTTAAAGAGACATAGAACTACACACTTGCAAATATCACAAAAAAATACTAGTATTCGACAATGAGAGCAAATTCTCTAAATGTGTCATGCCGAGCTTGGAAAAATATGAAACCTCTGTAATGTTTCATTATTTAAATAATGAATGATTTCCAAAAATAACTGTTTTGATGCATGAAGCTAAGTCAAATGTTCTTAGATATCAGACAGTGATCTATTCCAGTTACATCAGCAGCTGAACAATACAAAATTCAGATAATGGAAAATCCAGGACGGAGTAGTCATAATATTATGAAAAGGAATGCAGTTCACTGAGTCGCCGTTTCGCCTCTTTTTGCAAATGCTGTGAGGGATCGGTAGCGACAATGCCCGGTGAGGCTTTTTGTGTGGTTCAGGCCGGAGGTGGTTGTGTGGTGTTTTTGGGGTGTCGTCTATGCGACAATAAGAAGAGGTTGTAGCAGTGGTTTTTATTATTTATTGAAAAAGTGTTTGTTCAGAGTGTGTAATTTAAATGTTCTTTGCAAACTAAATGAAAAGGCTGATTTCGTGTTACTGAAAATTAAAATTTTACTTAACATTATAGAAACATTAGTTTTCTTAATGTGACTACTATTTATCTGACCCTTAGACAAGAGTGACTCCGGAGTTTAACTCGCCCCTTTTTATCATAAACTAGCTGTACGTGGCTGTGTCTGAGGTCTCCTTAAATGGAAAAGAAACGAAAGAGGAAGCGCACATTTTTGGAGTACATCCTAATCTCCTCCCCTCTCCCCTCTCTCTCTGTCCATCCCTTTCTTCCTGTTTTCTCTGTCACCCCTCTTCCCATCTCCTCTTCACACTCCTCTCTCACCTCGAGTCTCGTTTATTGTTACTGCAAATTCAGATTCTGTAGTAGTATTCTAATCATAAACCAATAAGCCATAAACGCAACTTTCCTCTTTGCTAACAATGTGAGAAACTGTGAATGTCCGTTAAGTGCAAATCTCTGAAAGATTTTGACCAAATGCTATCACGTTTTGACACGACATTCCATTAGAATGGATGTGAGTTAATATGCCTGTTGTTTTTTTTTTTTTTTTTTTTTTTTTATACAGGATGTACATAAAGTCTGGGGACACTTTAAATTATTTATTGCAGAAGAACCAATCATTGTACAGATATCACACATATGTCATTTTGAAGAGAAACCCTGAAAGTTTCTTTTTCGTGTATACCGCCACACCGTAGTTTGGTAATTTCCCGATAGTCAGCGCTAGTCCCAAATGTGGCGAGTTCAGGTGCAGAGTGGCTTTCTGTGTGTTGGAGTTCGACAAAAACACCAGATCTCAGTTCGTGTGACTTTTGTACCACCTCTACCACGTGATGTAGCAGAGCTCCGGGAGAGAATACTGGAAGCTGCAGAGTGAAAATCTCATTCTGGAAATATCACCCAGGCTGTGGCTAAGCCATGTCTCTGCACTATCCTTTCTTTCAGGACTGCAAGTTCTGCAAGGTTCGCAGGAGAGCTTCTGTAAAGTTTGGATGGTAGGAGATGAGGTACTGGCAGAAGTAAAGCTGTGAGTACCGGGCGTGAGTCGTGCTTGGGTAGCTCAGTTGGTAGAGTACTTGCCCACAAAAGGCAAAGGCCCCGACTTCGAGTCTCGGTCCGGCAAACAGTTTTAATCTGCCAGGAAGTTTCATATGAGCACACACTCTGCTGCAGAGTGAAAATCTCATTCTGGAATACGGGAAGCGACTCCCATAGTCAACGAAGGACAGGTATGGCAAGAATTTGATTACCGTATTGACGTCTCACTCGTGGTTCGCATATTGAAAGTTTGGGGGGGGGGGGGGGGGGAGGTGGGAGGACGACTTTCAGAGTTACTCTTCAATATGCAATATGTATGACATCTGTACGATGTTTAGTTCTTGTACAATAAATAATTGGAAGTGTTCCCAGACTTTATGTTCACCCTGTATATGCGATTATAATTTTTTAATAGTAGGGAAACATAGTCATATATATAGACAAACACACACACACACACACACACACACACACACACACACACACACAGACAGACAGTTGCGTCAAAATTTCAATGTATTCAGTCAAGAACTTTCAGAGGTACACAATTTTGAACAAACAAATAGTTACATTTTTATTTGTATAGATTTGTAATTTTTGAACATCACAGTCACCATATTTTCACAAAGCTGAAGGCAAAACATTGTGAAACTTGAAGATTCTCTTCTGCTCAGTTTCGTTGTCACCGATACCTGCAATTTAATCCCTTGTTATTCAATGTTTACACTAGAACAACTGGAAGTCACGCACAGTAGGTAGGTGCAGTGTAGTGTAGTGTCCTCCGGGAATATTTAATGCTGGCTTCTGATTGAGAAAAAAGTTTTACTATTTATAGACAGTTGTGTTGAAAAGTGATCTAATTTGTTGGAAATGGATAGTGTGCAGGCTCAAACTGGCATTGTGTGTGCGTGCATGTATGGATGCTTTCACACTCCAGCAGCACTCCAGAAAATGATAAGTTTCTCACCTTTTAACACAAGTTCTTCATTTGAAATTTTTACAGTTGTCTAAGAACATAAACTTTTTTTTTTTACACAAACTTAACACTTACCCTTTAAATAAACTTCTAGGCGTAAAATTTCTGTGCACGAGAGATGTAGTAAAAAAATAACTCTTTGTACCACGGAGTTTATACGCCGTTTCTCGCAGTCGACAAAATTCGGCTGACTTTTGAACGGGTTTCTTTTTTATTGCTGCTGCAGGTTAAGTGGGAACTGCTATATAAATCACTTTTCTATTTAACATTTTCGTAATGACACAAACAGACACGTGCTAGCTGCACAGATAATTGTCAGTTACCCAACACAGTTGAGCTAATGCAATGACCCTCATGGGAACATTTTTAAAAAAGAAAACAACTTTCATTACCACTCAGACTGTTTATAGACAAGCAAATTTCTTAATGCTGCAGAGGAAGCAGTAACAGCAAAAACGATTACAATACTTTAGCAGAGGTAGCACAAATTAACGGGCTACCTGTTATGCGAGGTCGACTGGACTAATCGTTTGTTTAACGACAGAACCGCTAGTTCGCCGGAGCGCAGTTATTCTCGATTCTAACCATTTGGTCAACTGTCGAAGGAAAACCGTGGGAAACATTGAACGAGATTCACCGACCTTGTGCTTGTCCTCTTCAGTTACTAATTTTAGTGAGTAAATGAAATCTTTTGAACATTTCCTAATGCCACAAACAAATAGGTGCCCACCGCACAGCTGATCGGCAGTTACCCGACACAGTTGAGCTGTTAGAATGGCCTGAGCCCACTCATTCAGTGTTACTCTGAACTCAAACGGGAAGATTACAAACACTCTGCCACCGATCGCGTTTCCGTTGGCCCACAGCATCAAAAATGGCTCTGAGCACTATGGGACTTCACATCTGAGGTCGTCAGTCCCCTAAAACTTAGAACTACTTAAACCTAACTAACCTAAGGACATCACACATCCATGCCGGAGGCAGGATTCGAACCTGCAACCGTAGCAGCCATGCGGTTCCAGTCTACCGTATCTCCGTATCTTCCTTCATCGTCGGCGTTGTCGTGAGGCACCGTTATACCAAGTGGAAAGCCGCGTCGATCTTAGAGCACTGACAACACACAACGGTCACGATAGCACCTGAGTCCAGAATAGCTGCAGTCGTTAGGATCTACGAAATACCCCCTCTTGACCAGGTTCCCAAAACTTAACTCGTAACGAGATCCCTTCGAAGCAAATTATCATAACGATTGTCTATAAATGCAACGATAAGAAATGTTACAGTTTATGGAATAATAGCAGATACGACCAAACTGTCTTGTTTCTTCTGTTTTATTTAACGTAACTTTGTTCACAGTTTTATTTCGCATTTACCACTCACTCACAATCTGATGTGGAGTATATGCGAGTGCGTGAACCCTGACTCCCAAGTTCCATCAAAACCCTTTGACGAACACTTTTGGTTGCTCAACACCAACAGTCAATGATAATGATACAGTTTTTCTCCTTTTCATAAATTAGAGCCCACTCTCCGCGATATAATAAAACAAACGGTCTCAATACCGCGTCCCTCGTGAGATGCGTATAGATTTATCCCGGAATTGACCGCCCCGTAGGTGTACTCAATTTAATGACCACACTTCGCTATCCGCAATTTCGTGTAACTAAATGTCCTTTTGTAACTCTGATCGTATACCGTAGTTATTAAATACTCGCCCCTATATTTTTCACAATGCACAATTAGCACTTCTTTACTTGTGTATTTCTAAGCATAAACAAAAAACATGACACCATATCATCGGCTTTGTCGATATAAAGCAAAACGCCTCAGTATGCCCAATTTTACCTCTTCTTATAAGATCGGCTACCTTACTCATTAATTTACTACGTATTATTTCCAGTAACACTAAACAGGTGTTTCTGTTATATTTTAATTGTATACAAAAACATATTATTATTATGACCCACCAAATCGTAACAAATTGCGTGGCGTGCGTTTTTAACGATAGCTTTACACTCGCCCAGCCTTTATTCAGGCAATATTATATATAAATATACAGACAGGACCGAAAGATCAATCTCTTTACAGTAACCGATAGAGGCAAATATGCTATTCAAGTTCTGTTACATCTATCTTGACTCGTATTGCTACACTAGACTGAAGCGCCTAGAACCGATCGGCCACTCAGGCTGGCCCCATTGCATCACCTAATCCTAGTGTCGTAGAAAACGCGTGGGAATACTTGGAATGATGGGTGAAGCATCCTCAAAATTTGATAGCTGCGTGGGATTCGGTGGTCAGTGAGTATTTTTAGCCAGTGGTCAGTGAGTATTTTTAGTCGGTTACGGCATACCTGGAAGGCACTCTCTTCTCCACCAAGTTGAGGCCGTTATCGAGGCTCTTGGTGGTGCTACACAGTATTAGTGGGAAGTCCAGCAGGCAGTGGCTGTTGGTGCAATGCACCACATACAGTATTACAAAAATAAATAGATTGTGAACTAAATATTTTGTCTTTCACTACGTTGTCACGAAAAGCGTGACTTAATATTTTGCGTACTGCCTTTATTTAATGCACTGAGATCGAGTATGTCGTTTATATGTTCACAATTTCTGCTAAGTGTTTGTATTACTGCATCGATATGTCCTAGATCTTTTATGCCCCCGTACCACCACGTCGTTGGCGATTTCACAGCTCAGCCGATCCACCTCTGTGTTGCAAATGTTTTGAGTGAAATGCGCAGTCGATGTGCTGCTGTTTTCACGTCAATTCTACCACCATTGAGAGTTATTTAGTTCTCGGGGACTTGTAAAATACCCGGGTTTGTGTGTCGTCGCTGTGCAGCCTGTGAAAAGGATTGTGGGAGACTCCCAGATAAATTCCAAACCACAGTGCAGTTTTAATACCGATATATTTCCAGGACTCTGGTGTCCGAGTCCGGTGAACTGTACCGGTTACGTCACGTGTACACAAAAGTTGACATCAAACGACACAGAGTTCACGCCACAAAAGTCAGCAAACGAGTGAGCCTACAATACGTGCGATCGCAGCCGTAGCCAAAAAACGAACGAGTGCCCCCCCAAGAGGCGCCTGCGCGACCTCTATTAATACTTTTGTTAACAATTACATACATTGAAAATTACAGTTTTATGTAAAATCACAGTTAGAAGTTAAACCGAATATGAGATACACATTGCTAAAAATTTACAATCTCAGTGCTGAACAAGGTGAACCTATTTTCAACTTAGTTACGAGTTAATATAACATTATCCGACCAATTATGTTACAGGTAACAATTACATTTCTAAATTAGTGTATAACATATCAAATAGTTCCCGAATTTTAGTGCTAACATATACCGGAGATTCAATTAACGTGCTTTATTTGTACGTTCTATTTAACTTGCTGTAGTGATTTTATAATTATAGGTTTACTGGTACATCCAGACCGTGTGCTCGATTTCTTTCGATCAGTTACAGTATTAATTTCACATTTATATTGCGTTTCTCACATAAGAACAATGTTAAATGCTTTTGGCACATTCAAAATGCACACGGTGGCTTTTGCACGTACGGTTTCAGCAAAGCATCGTTTTTGAATTATATGTATGCTGAAATAGAATATTGTGTCTGGCCAATTCTCCCTTCCACAAATGCTATATTACACATTAGACATTTACATTTATCATGACAGCGTTGTTTTATATATCACGGTGGTTATTTATGTATGTAATTTGGAAACAGGTCACTTTACATTTTGTTGTTTATGTCGAAATGACTGCATTTGAAACAGTTATTTAGTTATTCACATTGGACAATTACGACTGGTGTTTATCTTTAATGCTTGTTTAGCATTTGAGAAATCTTTCACGCAGGAGGATCCTACAAAAATACCGCCATTTCGGTCTCGTACTGATTCCTGTATGGAGGACATAGTGATAGACATCCCTGGGGTTGTGAAGCAGCTGAATGGGTTGAAAATAAATAAATCGCCAGGTCCTGAAGGGGTTCCAGTTAGGTTTTACAGAGACTACTCTACTGCATTGGCTCCTTACTTAGCTTGCATTTATCGCGAATCTCTTGCCCGACGTAAAGTCCCGAGCGACTGGGAGAAAGCGCAGGTGACGCCTGTATATAAGAAGGGTAGAAGGACGGATCCTCAAAAATTACAGACCGATATCCTTAACATCGGTTTGTTGCAGGATTCTCGAACATATTCTCAGTTCGAATATAATGAATTTCCTCGAGACAGAGAAGTTGCTGTCAATGCATCAGCACTGCTTTAGAAAGCATCGCTCCCGCAAAATGCAACTCGCCCTTTTTTCACATGACATGTTGTGAACCACGGATGAAGGGTATCAGACAGATGCCATATTCCTCGACTTCCGGATAGCGTATTTGGGCGTAACAGTGCAGAGTGATATGAAGTGGGACGAGCATGTAATGGCAGTTGTGGGAAAGGCGGATAGTCGTCTTACGACCTGTTCTCGAGTACTGCTCGAGCGTTTGGGATCCCTATCGGGTCGGAATGAGGGAGGACATAGAAGCAATTCAGAGGCGGGCTGCTAGATTTGTTACTGGTAGGTTCGATCATCACACGAGTGTTACGGAAATGCTTTAGGAACTCGGGTGGGAGTCTCTGGAGGAAAAGAGGCGTTCTTTTCGTGAATCGCTACTGAGGAAATTTAGAGAACCAGCATTTGAGGATGACTGCAGTACAATTTTACTGCCGCCAACTTATATTTCCCAGAAAGACCACAAAAATAACATAAGAGAGATTAGGGCTCATACAGAGGCATATAGGCAGTCATTTTTCCCTCGTTCTGTTTGGGAGTGGAACAGGGAGAGAAGATGCTAGTTGTGGTACGAGGTACCCTCCACCACGCATAGTATGGTGGATTGCGGAGTATGTATGTAGATGTAGATGGGTTCTGATAGGTAGCAGTGAGATACAGTAATATTTCAAGTGACACAATGAACTGTTACAAATCGGTTACTTCGAGATCAGCTTCGAGCCGGACACCCTGTCGTAGCTCGCATTCCGTCGACAGCTAACCGCCACCGTTTGCGACTTCATTGGCGTCGAGCGAGAGCTCACCGGAGGCCAGGGCAGAGGTCCATCGTGTTTTCTGATGACAGCTGGATCTGCCTCAGTGCCAGTCGAAGGCCTGCAGCCGGCCTGTCTGCCTACTAGACACGCCGGACCTACACCCGGAGTGCGATTTCGTACGACAGCAGGAGCACCCTGGCTGCAGATTTGTACGTCAGTCTGGTGATTCGACCTGTCGTTCTGCCATTTGTGAACAGTATTCCAGGGAGTGTTTTCGAATGCTCGCCAACATACAAATGCTTTTGACTGTGTTGACCACAAAATATTACTGCACAAGTTGGACAATTATGGAGTAAGGGGAGTAGCTTACAATTGGTTCGCCTCTTACTTTAAGAACAGAAAGCAGAAGGTAATTCCCCGCAATATTGAGGGTGGTAGTGATGTTCAGTCCCAATGGGGCACCGTTAAGTGGGGCGTTCCCCAAGGGTCGGTGCTGGGGCCACTGCTGTTTCTTATTTATATAAATGATATGCCTTCTAGTATTACAGGTGATTCAAAAATATTTCTGTTTGCTGATTACACCAGCTTGGTAGTGAAGGATCTTGTGTGTAATATTGAAACAGTATCAAATAATGTAGTTCATGAAATAAGTTCGTGGCTTGTGGAAAATAATTTGATGCTAAATCACAGTAAGACTGAGTTTTTACAGTTTCTAACTCATAATTCAACAAGAACCGATATTTTGATCAGACAGAATGGGCATATTATAAGCGAGACGGAACAGTTCAAGGTCCTAGGCATTCGGATAGATAGTAAGCTGTTGTGGAAAGCCCGTGTCAGGATCTTGTTCAGAAACTAAATGCTGCTTTATTTACCATTAGAACAGTCTCTGAAATAAGTGAAAGTTCAACACGAAAAGTAGTCTACTTCGCATATTTTCATACGCTTATGTCGTATGGTATTATTTTTTGGGGTAATTCTTCTGATTCAAGAAGGGTATTTTTGGCTCAAAAACGGGCTGTTCGAGCTACGTGTGGTGTAAGTTCGAGGACCTCTTGTCGACCCCTTTTCAATAGTCTGGGAATTCTGACATTGCCCTCGCAGTATATATTTTCTTTAATGTCCTTTGTTGTTAGCAACATTAGCTTATTCCCAAGAGTTAGCAGCTTTCACTCTGTTAATACTAGGCAGAAATCAAATCCGCATGTGGACTGCACTTCCTTGACTCTTGTGCAAAAAGGAGTGCAGTATTCTGCTGCATCCATTTTCAATAAGCTACCACAAGAACTCAAAAAGTCTTGTAGTAGTTAATAAAAAAGAGAAGAAAAATAAGAGAGAAGAAAAGATGTTGAAAATGTGGAATAAATCGTGAATAAAAAAAAAGGGGTTTTAAAATCGTAAATGACCGCGAACAAAAAGGGAAAGAATGAAAAGCAAATCGGACTTTGTATTACGGAAAAGCTATTGTTGGGGTGGTCCTTGTGGCGTTTTTGAGCAAAAGTTAAACCAATTTCCACTACAAAAGTTATTGAAAAGAAACAGAGAATAACAGAATGTAACTGACAAGGGGAAGTGGCGTAGACGAGAGATCATCCTTTACCAGATTAACTTATCTTCTTTCGGGCGGCGTCCACGTCTTCAAAAATCTCCTTCATTTCAGCGTGAAAAAATCTGCTCCGAAAGCTTGCAATAGTCCAGGGATCACTAATTTATACCAATTAAAATCATCTTGATACTGTATGCAATTTAATTCACTTTGCTACTTCCATCCACCGAATTTCTTAGTAACTTCCACAATGTCTACACATTACAATCAGATCAAGATTAGCCATTAAGTTTTTACGTCAGCATCCGATCACGCCTGCCTTAAGCTACGGCTATCAAGAGACAATTGAAAACGGACAGGAAACAAAAAAAGGTTACAATTTTAGTATTTTCTCTGCCGTCGAGCACTCATACCGCTGCGACGGGATATTTTTTATTTGAGGGAACGAGTGTAGCGCGGCGAAATTCAAAGTCCCGCTACAGTCTTAGCAGTAGCCCAAACACTTTTAAGTCTAAACCGAAGAGTTTCCTCACGGCTCACTCCTATTCTGTTGAGGAGCTCCTGGAAGAGCTAAAAAATTAAGCAAATTCCAGTGTTACATTGTTGATTTTCTCTATTTAAACTTACGAATTGTCGCCTGAATATGTTACTTACATTTCATTTTATCTGTTTCTACTATCGTCTTATAATTTCATGCATTGACTCGTTCCATGACCATGGAGACTTCTCCTTAATTTGGGCCCACGGAACAATAAATAAATAAATAATGCTCTCGTAATCCTACACGCTCTACGGGGTCTCGACAATTCCGCCGGCCTGCTCCTTCGCGAGATCTGTCTCCGGTTTAACATGTATTGGACTTTGTCGAGTGACAACTCCACTGTCATCCGTAGACAGCATTAACTTTCGCCGTATTGACCGACCGAGTACAATATTTAGTCCCACAAACTGACATCTGTACAACAAAATGCGTGCACGTTTGCATTCTCGCACTTAACATACTCAAAGTTGCACCAGTTATCATTGTACTGGCATTTCACATTTCCAGCGGCTTTTCTCGTGCTTACATTAGCATGTGATCTTGCAGTGTTAATCAGTTAACTGTGTTACCTAGACAAATTTATTCCTAAAATTTCATTACTGTACATTAATTATCTTTTGGTGTTGTAATCCCCCTCCCACCTGTCAGTGTATCTGCATTCGAGGTGAACCGACAGTCTCTCTACAACTCGTCGATTGTCCACAAGTATTCCTGTCTGGTAGTTTTGCAGTCTTCCAGTAGACAGCAGCGTCTTCTGCAAAACGCCTTCTGGAGCCCCCAACAGGCCAGTAATAATTTGTAAATGATAGTATCCTCTACAACACTCCGTTGGCGTACTTGAAAAATTACTTTACATCTCATTCCATCGAGAACGTCGTATCGAGTTCTGTCTGTCGAGAGGTTTTGAATTCGGTCATAAATCTGGTCCAGTACTCACTAAGCTTGTATTTTGTTCACTGAACAACAGGAACACTACCGAATGTCTCCCAGGTGTCTAGCAGCACGGCTCGAACACACGTCACTCTGGATCATGTAGACAGACGGAGCTAGCCGAGTTTTGCAAGATCTCTGTTTGCGGAAACTGTGTCAATTTTTATAGAAATTTTCATTCTATGAAGATAAACATAGCCAACGCCTTGCAGACAAACAAAAACTACGCGAAGCGAAATGTAGTGTGAGGAGGGCCATGCGAGGGGCGTTCAGTGAATTCGAAACTAAAGTTCTACGTACTGACTTGGCAGAAAATCCTAAGAAATTTTAGTCTTATGTCAAAGCGGTAGGTGGATCAAAACAAAATGTCCAGACACTCTGCGACCAAAATGGTACTGAAACAGAGGATGACAGACTAAAGGCCGAAATACTAAATGTCTTTTTCCAAAGCTGTTTCACAGAGGAAGACTGCACTGTAGTTCCTTCTCTAGATTGTTGCACAGATGACAAAATGGTAGATATCGAAATAGATGACAGAGGGATAGAAAAAAAAAAAAATTAAAATCGCTCAAAACAGGAAACACCACTGGACCTGACGGGATACCAGTTCGATTTTACACAGAGTACGCGAAGGAACTTGCAGCGGTGTACCGTAGGTCTCTAGAAGAGCGTAGCGTTCCAAAGGATTGGAAAAGGGCACAGGTCATCCCCATTTTCAAGAGGGGATGTTGTACAAATGTGCAGAACTATAGACCTATATCTCTAACGTCGATCAGTTCTAGAATTTTAGAACACGTATTATGTTTGAGTATAATGACTTTTCTGGAGACTAGAAATCCACTCTGTAGGAATCAGCACAAGTTTTGAAAAAGACGGTCGTGTGAAACCCAGCTCGCGCTATTCGTCCACGAGACTCAGTGGGCCATAGACACGGGTTCCCAGGTAGATGCCGTGTTTCTTAACTTCCGCAAGGCGTTCGATACAGTTCCCCACAGTCATTTAATGAACAAAGTTAGACCATATGGACTATCAGACCAATCGTGTGACTGGATTGAAGAGTTCCTAGATAAAAGAACGCAGCATGTCATTCTCAATGGAGAGAAGTCTTCCGAAGTAAGAGTGATTTCAGATGTGCCGCAGGGGAGTGTCATAGGACCGTTGCTGTTCACAATATACAGAAATGACCTTGTGGATGACATCGGAAGTTCACTGAGGCTTTTTGCGGATGATGCTGTGGTATATCGAGAGGTTGTAACAATGGAAAATTGTACTGAAATGCAGGAGGATCTGCAGCGAATTGATGCACGGTGCAAGGAATGGCAATTGAATCTCAGTGTAGACAAGTGTAATGTGCTGCGAATACATAGAAAGAAAGATCCCTTATCATTTAGCTACAATATAGCAGGTCAGCAACTGGAAGCAGTTAATTCCATAAATTATCTGGGAGTATGCATTAGGAGTGATTTGGAATGATCATATAAAGTTGATCGTCGGTAAAGCAGATGCCGGACTGAGATTCGTTGGAAGAATCCTAAGGAAATGCAATCCGAAAACAAAGGAAGTAGGTTACAGTACGCTTGTTCGCCCACTGCTTGAATACTGCTCAGCAGTGTGGGATCCGTACCAGATAGGGTTGATAGAAGAGACAGAGAAGATCCAACGAAGAGCAGCGCTCTTCGTTACAGGATCATTTAGTAATCGCGAAAGAGTTACGGAGATGATAGATAAACTCCAGTGGAAGACTCTGCAGGAGAGACGCTCAGTAGCTCGGTACGGGCTTTTGTTGAAGTTTCGAGAACATACCTCCACCGAAGAGTCAAGCAGTATATTGCTCCCTCCTACGTATATCTCGCGAAGAGACCGTGAGAATAAAATCAGAGAGATCCCGACAATCCTTCTTTCCACGAACAATACGAGACTGGAATAGAAGGGAGAACCGGTAGAGGTACTCAAGGTACCCTCCGCCACACACCATCAGGTGGCTTGCGGAGTATGGATGTAGATGTAGATGTAGATTTCGTAATGGGTGACAATAAATCACGTTCTACTCCAGACTGACATCTGTGACATACTACTGAATTACGTCTGTCTTTATTGCAGTACTCTTTGAAAATTGAAATTAGCAGCACTTCTGTGCAGATGTTTTTCTCTGTTGCTGTCACCGGTCATTAATCCGAAGACTATTTTGATGCAGCTCTCTGAGTTAATCTATTCTGTGCAAGTTCCTTCGTTTTGGCACAACCACTGCAACTTTAATTTCCGTAATGTTCTCGTGGCAAGCTTCTCACTAAATACACTGCTCTTTCTCGGATCTTCTCAGCCTCTCCCGTTAATCCGACTCGGTCAAGGATGCTGCATTCGTCTCGTGGACTCCCTCTACGAGGCTCCCTCCGTTGCCAAACTGACAATTCCGTAGATGCCTCGGGCTGGTCCTGTCAAAAAGTAATAGTTTTTGTAACCGCACGAAACCATTTTTAGATGACAGCTTCTAGCATATCCTGCTTCATCAGAAAATCACCAAAAATTGATTCTTTCGTGAAAAATTAATTCGGAGGGAAATTTACCTGGCCAGATGACACAAAACACATCGCCACCTGTCGGCAGTGAAGTGGACGATGTCAGATCAATCGTGAAAGACTTCTTGTAGCTGTATTGTATACTTACTTAATGCTGGCTCGACAGGCCTCGGGTACTTAATTTGTTCCATCCGGACACACTTCCTTCGCTACTTTTATTTTATTATTTGGAGACACAAACCAAAGTTGTAAATGTCAGGCACTGCTGTAGATACATTACCCACTAATATACAAAGTCCGACTCGTGTATTGACTGCAACAGTCACTTCCTGGTAGTCTCACCCACTTACATGTTTATAAAAATCTAACTATCAGCTTATTATGGTGTATTGTTGTTTAGATTGTGTGCCATTCCTTCTGTAATTTTACATCAGTTTTGTATTATTTGCTATATGGTAAAATACTCAGTTTTTTTCGTTTTTTCTTAAGAGTCACAGTTTCTTGTGACAGAATAGTATTACTTATAATGAATTTTAAATTTGTTGCGTCACTTAACATTTTCTGGAATATTATAACTTTACCGAGCGAGGTGGCGCAGTGGTTGGCACACTGGACTCGCATTCGGGAGGACGACAGTTCAATCCCGCATCCGGCCATCTCGATTTAGGTTTTCCGTGATTTCCCTAAATCGCTCCAGGCAAATGCCCAGATGGTTCCTTTGAAAGGGCACGGCCGACTTCCTTCCCCGTCCGTCCCTAACCCCGTGAGACCGACGACCTCACAGTTTGGTCTCTTCCCCCAAACAACCCAACCCAACCCATTATAACTTATTTCATTACTGTCCGGCTTCTACAGTTACTCACATGATTTTGACTATTTAACGTTGATTGGAACGTGAAAGTAATTTTGTATTTAATACTAGAGCTACAGTTTATGGTGAATTTGAAATTTAGTTAGAAATTTAGTTAAAGTAAGCAATGGACTGCCCCACGCATCCGTATTTTTACCAGACGTTATTATTTTAGTCGATTATTGCATTCGAGATTAAAATGGCGAAAAACTTTTATGAAGAATAATCAGAAGTGATAACTGTTGTTGCTGTGGTCTTCAGTCCAGAGACTGGTTTGATGCAGCTCTCCATGCTACTCTATCCTGTGCAAGCTTCTTCACTACCCAGTACCTACTGCAACCTACATCCTTCTGAATCTGCTTAGTGTATTCATTTCTTGGTCTCCCTCTACGATTTTTACCCTCCACGCTGCCCTCCAATACTACAGGGTGATTCAAAAAGAATACCACAACTTTAGGAATTTAAAACTCTGCAACGACAAAAGGCAGAGCTAAGCACTATCTGTCGGCAAATTAAGGGAGCTATAAAGTTTCATTAAATTGTACATCTGTTCGCTTGAGGCGCTGTTGACTAGGCGTCAGCGTCAGTTGATGCTAAGATGGCGACCGCTCAACAGAAAGCTTTTTGTGTTATTGAGTACGGCAGAAGTGAATCGACGACAGTTGTTCAGCGTGCATTTCGAACGAAGTATGGTGTTAAACCTCCTGATAGGTGGTGTATTAAACATTGGTATAAACAGTTTACAGAGAATGGGTGTTTGTGCAAAGGGAAAAGTTCTGGACGGCCGAGAACGAGTGATGAAAATGTAGCACGCATCCAGCAAGCATTTGTTCGCAGCCCAGGAAAATCGACTCGCAGAGCTAGCAGAGAGCTGCAAATTCCACAATCAACTGTATGGAGAGTCCTACGAAAAAGGTTAGTTATGAAACCTGAACGTCAACTACCCGAGGCGATGGATCGGCCGCCAGGCAGCCCGTGACAGAGCACGTCATCACTGGCCTCCAAGAAGCCCTGATCTTACCCCCTGCGATTTTTACTTATGGGGGTATGTTAAGGATATGGTGTTTCGGCCGCCTCTCCCAGCCACCATTGATGATTTGAAACGAGAAATAACAGCAGCTATCCAAAGTGTTACGCCTGATATGCTACAGAGAGTGTGGAACGAGTTGGAGTATCGGGTTGATATTGCTCGTGTGTCTGGAGGGGGCCATATTGAACCTCTCTGAACTTGTTTTTGAGTGAAAAAAAAAAAAACCTTTTTAAATACTTTTTGTAATGATGTATAACAGAAGGTTATATTATGTTTCTTTCATTAAATACACATTTTTAAAGTTGTGGTATTCTTTTTGAATTACCCTGTAAATTGGTGATCCCTCGATGCCTCAGAACATGTCCTACCAACCGATCCCTTCTTCTTGTCAAGTTGTGCCACAAACTCCTCTTCTCCCGAATTCAATACCTTCTCATTAGTTATGTGAATTACTCATCTAATCTTCAGCATTCTTCTGTAGCTTCTATTCTCTTCTTGTCCAAACTATTTATCGTCCACGTTTCACTTCCATACATGGCTACACTCCATACAAATACTTTTCAGAAACGACTTCCTGACGCTTAAATCTATACTCGATGTTAACAAATTTCTCTTCTTCAGAAACGCTTTCCTTGCCATTGCCAGTCTGCATTTTATATCCTATCTACTTTGACCATCATCAGTTATTTTGCTCCCCAAATAGCAAAACTACTTAACTACTTTAAGTGTCTCATTTCCTAATCTAATTCCCTCAGCATCACCCGACTTAATTCGACTACATTCCACAATCCTCATTTTGCTTTTGTTGATGTTCATCTTATATCCTCTCAAGATACTGTCCATTCCGTTCAACTGCTCTTCCAGGTCCTTTGCCGTCTCTGACAGAATTACAATGTCATCAGCAAACCTCAAAGTTTTTACTTCTTCTCCATGAATTTTAATACCTACTCCGAATTTTTCTTTTGTTTCCTTTACTGCTTGCTCAATATACAGATTGAATAACATCGGGGAGAGGCTTCAACCCTGTCTCACTCCCTTCCCAACCTCTGCTTCCCTTTCATGCCCCTCGATCCTTATAACTGCCATCTGGTTTCTGTACAAATTGGAAATAGCCTTTTGCTCCCTGTATTTTACCCCTGCCACCTTCAGAATTTGAAAGAGAGTATTCCAGTCAACATTGTCAAACGCTTACTCTAAGTCTACAAACTATCTATGTAAAATTGAAAGACAATGCAAAGGATGAGGAATTAAATTATGAATATGAAATACTGTATGTGTATCAGATTGTATATTAGCTTTGCATATCCTGTTGCATTACTACTACTATTACTACTACTACTACTACTACTACTACTACTTCATATTGCAAGTTATGTTACAAGCAGAAATATGAAATGTGGACATGTTACCAGATTTTCTAATGGACTTTCTGCGTAATTTTGCAGGTTTATTGTGCAAGGCCAGGATAGGCCTCCTCCTATCGACAAATGTACCTCGGTATGCACCAGAATTGACGGGACTGCAGGCACACGAGGGATCGGTGGCGGCCAGCAGGTACGCGAGAGGAACAAAAGGAACACGCGCGTACTGTCGGTAAAGGTAGTGTTCGCACAGAGGCGGGGTCGAGTCGATACCCTCGAGGAGACCCGTCCCGCACCGAGCGCCGCGGTAAGTGACGGGAGGTGCGGGGAAGCGTCCGACAGCGGTCGTGGCTGTGACCCGGTCGACGGCAGTCGCGAGGTACCGTCCCGGTCGGGGGGCGACGCGGCTCCACCTGCCGGACGCGAGACGTACACGTGCGACGACGGGGAGCCCCCGAGTACGCCCGCACGGAGGCACCGGTGGACCTGCGAGACGTGCCAAGCGCCCTGCCGCAGCTTCCACGAACTCAGGGTGCACTGCTGGAAACACCAGGGGAAGCAGGTCTACGGCTGCGACCACTGCACCAGGAAGTTCGCACGCCGCAACAGCCTGAAGCGCCACTCGCTCCAGCACATGCTGCTGTGGCCCTACGAGTGCGGCGTGTGCTACAGGCGGTTCGTCAACAACACCCACCTGGCGCACCACTCGCTCGCGCACGAGGGCAGCCGTCCCTACCAGTGCGACTCCTGCGGCAGGACGTTCTCGCGGAGCAGAGACTGCAAAATGCACTACCGCGCGTGCGTCGGCGAGCGGATCTACTGCTGCGACGTCTGCGACAAGAAGTTTGCCAGCGAGAGCGGCCTCCGGCACCACGGGCGCCTCCACTCCTTGCGGCAGTGTTGAGACCGTCTCTCTGCACAGTCGGGAAGGCGACTGGGGGGGATTCTGCCGACGGTGCGAAAATGCGCCCTCGTAAACCTGCCGTGCGTGTTCGCACTGCAACGTTCTCTTTCGTATAATCACTGTTGTAACAATAAGTCTGTAGTAAAGTGAAATTGTACCGAACTAATGAACTACTTCGACAGAAATAATCGATTTTTGAAAATACGATGCCATCGGTTATATAAAATAATCTCGCCGAGTGGCAGCAGGCGAACACGCGTATAAAAAGTATTACAGTTTGTGAGCTTTAACAGCCAGTGACTCCTTCTGCAGCAGGGTTGAAGGGGAAGCGAGAGGGGTGAAGGAAAGGGACCTGTGAGGTTTGGGAAAAGGGGCAGTGTTTGGAAAAGTTGCCCGGAAGCCCGGACCGGCGGATTCTTTACAGGTGGGATGAGAAGGGAAGACTCATTGTTGGGGACTGCCAGCACTAAAAAAGATGTAGGAGCAAGCTGTCAGTTAATATAGGTGGTACAGACAAATAAACGAGTGGAGTAGCTCATAATGTAGAAAACAGACAGCAGAGACAGACAAGAGGGTTACATAAAGGAGGAACGGTGGCCATACGGGCTAATATATCGACGGAAATAATCAATTTTTGAAAATACAGTGTAATTGGATAGATGAAATACTCATCGAGCAGTGGCGAGAAACTAAAATTAAATTGAGGTCCGCCCGAACGGGCCACAAAGGCACCGACCGGCCGCCGTGTCGTCCTCGGCCCGCAGGTGTATTTTGATGGAGATACGGAGGGGCACGTGGTCAGCACACGACTCTCCCCGGCCGTACGTCAGTTTACGAGACCGGTGTCGCTATTTCTCAGTCGAGTAGCTCCACAGTTTGTCTCACGAGTGCCGAGTGCACTCCGCTTGCCGACAGCCCTCTGCAGACCGGACGGTCCCCCGTCCGAATGCTATTCCGGCCCGCCGATCTGTCTGGAAGCGGTATTACTATTGCAGCGAGGCCGTCGGCTGTGGCAGGAAACACACGTATAAAAACTATTACAGTTTGCAAGCTTTTGGAGCCATTGGCTCCTTATTCTGGCAGAAGGGTTTAAGGTGAAGAAAGAGCCTTTCCTTCTCATCCTGTTTGCCAAGTCTCCCCTGACACGGTGTTCTGGCCAACTCTTCTGAATTCTGCCCCTTTTCCTCAACCCTCACCAGTCCTTTTCCTCGACTCCTCTTCCCCC